>NC_135791.1:2767500-2920000 GCF_051106095.1 Pogona vitticeps | reverse complement strand
CAAGGCAGTGGATTCCTGATGGAGTCAGTCCATCTCCCATCAGGCTGTCCTCCTTTCCTACTGCCTGCCGCTTCTCCCAGCCCTGTTGTCTTTCGCCGGGATTCCTAGTTTCTCCCGACGTGTCCAAATTAGAATAGACTCTGTTTAGTCATATATATATAAACTTCCGGAGAGAAGGCCAGGTTCGCCGGAGTTCACCGCCCCCACACGGGCAACGCCAGGGCACATGGCCCGGTAGCCACGCCGCTCAGAGAGCTGGTTGCTGTAGACCTTCTGAAGCGTAAGGCTGTCTTCAGGAGGGAGAGCAGACAGACCGAGGGCCTAATCGGACATGGCAGGTCTCCTGGTCTGTTTGCTGTGACTCATCTCCACGGACGACGGCCTGAATCCCAGGTGCCCATAAACCGAGCCCCCCCTCCTGCCCATGAGTCATGGATGAACCCTAGAAACGATAAGGGAGATGGTGGACATCTTCTGCCCCTAGGGATGTGAAGCCACTCCCAGGGACACCAGCCTGGCTAAATTTTCCTTAAATCTGCTCCACCCAAAGGGTGGCCATGTGTAACATGGACGGAGTTCCTGCAAGCCTATTTTACTTTAATAGTAAAGTGGGACTTTCAGTGGTTGGAACTTGTCAGGCCAGGTGTAACTGCTGTGATGATCTCTTCCATATACTCTTAAGGGCACAGCATCGAACCCTCCCCCTTTCCTGTGGATACCCTATCGATCCAAAGCAACCATGTAATATCCCCAGGAGCCGAAAGAAGAAGAAAGAAAAGGAAAAGGAAAGGGGGGGGGGAGACATAAACAAAATCCTACTGAAGACCAGCCAAGTGAATGAGAAGCATAAAATGTTGTAATGATACACCATCAAGTCACTTCAGAGTCATGGCGACCCCATGAGTGAGACCTCTCCAAAATGTCCCGTCCTCAACAGCCCTGCGCAGCTCTTTCAAACTCAAGCCTGTGAATTCCTTTAGGAATCATTCTATCTCGCATTGGGTCTTCCTCTTTTCCTGCTGCCTTCGGCCTTTCCCAGCATGATTGTCTTTCCCATAGAATTTCTTGTGATGGTCCCAAAGTAGGATGGCCTTGTTTTCCTCATTTTTTTTGCTTCCAGAGATATTTCAGCCTGGATTGAGCCAGCTAGATGAAAGAAATTTGCTTCCTATTTCCTCAGATGGGGGAAAATCGGGAAATCTGAGAGATGATACCATTTCCTTCATGAGTTATGAGCCTGTAGTCCTCTAACCTGGTAGACCAGAGTCTCCCTCGGCCCTCTTCTGCAGGGCTGATGGTCAGCAAGGATGAAATTTGTAGCGAACAACGTTTGCAGGCCTGCATCTTCCCAATCTGTGTTCTAAGCCAGTGGTCCCCAACCTTGGGCCTCCAGATGTTCTTAGACTAGAACTCCCAGAAGTCTTTGCCACCACCTCTGCTAGCCAGGATTTCTGGGAGTTGAAGTCCAAGAACATCTGAAGGCCCAAGGTTGGGGACCACTGCTCTAAGCTATTGGGAGATGGTGGATAACAGTCCAAAGCAGTTTGCAATTTGCTGTTCAGATGGAGAGTTGAACCACACAGAGGGTAAGCAAAGACGGATGGTTGGAGGGTGATGTTGATGAGGGCTCTCTCCAGAAAACCTGATCAGCCTGCCAGCTGGAGGTATATCTATTTGCATTTTATTGGCTTATAAATAAAACCTATAAAACCATAGTTCCCCAGTGCTCTTGAAAACCAAGCCCTAGGAGGAAAGACTGAAAGAACTCAGCTAAACATGTAGAAAATACTGAGGGGAGATAGGACAGCATTTTTTTCCCTCTTGAATATTTGAAAGGTAAACAGAGGAAGGGACAGGATCTCTCCTCGATCATCCCCAAGGGCAGCACACGTAACAATGGGCTCAAGTGACAGGGAGCCAGATTTCGGCTGAATCTCGGGAAAAAACTTCTTAACTGTTAGAGCAGTGCGACAAGGGAGCCCATGACCTTGGGAGGCGGTGAACGCTCCAATGCTGGAGGCCTTCAAGAGAAAATGGACAACCCAGATCTGTTTTGATTTGGATTCCTGCCTTGAGCAGGGGTGGGGGTTGGACTCGATGGCTTGATAAGCCCCTTCCAGCTCCATGACTGTATGATTCTATCAACGCTAAGAAACTTCATCTTGTAGGCTTGCCTGTGGATATCCCACTGTCTGGGACGTGCACGGAGATTTGTAATTAATCAATGATACGAAGGTGGAGGTGAAGACTGCTTCCATCTCTTTTAATCTATGGACTGTAAAGAAATCTTTGCTTTTGCCTAGTAACTCTGTATGCTCAGCGTTGTAGACATTAAATTTTCTTCCTTCCGCTCTTCTGCTTCTGCCACACAGCCTTCGGGCGAAGAATTGAGATGTAATGCAGTTCCCCGTGCGCCTGCCAACTCCAGCTCTTCTGAAGCGGCTGGGTTTGCGTGGGCTGCGGGAATGGCTTGCATGACGCAGGTGCTGGTCCCCAGGGAGCAGGACCAGACTGAGCGGCAGCCGTTTTCCATGTTTCTACCTGCTCCCTCCAAGCGCTGATGAGGAAAAAAAACAACTGAACCATCTGTCTCTCCTGTCAATCGCATCCAAAAAACGTTGCCTCGCCTGCAACTTGCTGTCCGTGGTCCTGAACTCAGAGCACTGAATCAACTCGGTTCCCAGCATCTTTTGCTTCAACAGGTAGCAGCTGTTCATGGCATAAGGCAGAGAAACTGCTTGGCAGTCTATACAAGCATCTGTGAAGTCGTATCAGTTGCAGTGGCCAATTGTTGCTAATTAATGAGGTGCCAGTCGCTTTTGTAGTTGTGCACTCAGTTGGGCAGCAGGCATATACAGTGGCGCCTTGCTAGACAGTTACCCCACATGACACTTTTTTTGGTAGACATTGACTTTTTGCGATCGCTATAGTGATTCGCAAAACAGTGATTCCTATGGGGGAATTTTGCTGGACAATGTTTGGCCCCTGCTTCACAAACTGATTTTCGCTAGACGGCGATTTGCTTTTTGCTAGACAATGATTTCGATAGACAGCAATTTAAGTGGAACAGATTATCATCGTGTAGCGAGGCACCACTGTAATCAGGACCCATTGCATTAATCAGAGCAATTATGCCACTGGGACTTACAAATTTCCCCTTAAATCTATGCAGATTGTCTAAAGGATTCTGGCCAGCCTCCCTCATCACTGGTTCCTTTAAAGCAGTGGTTCCCAACCTTGGGTCCCTAAATATTCTTGGGCCACAACTTCCAGAAATCCTGGTCAGCACAGACAGTGGTGAAGGCTTCTGGGAGTTTTAGTCCAAGAACATCTGGGAATGCAAATCTAGGAACCATGGCTTTCATGTAAGGTGCCAGGCAACTTGGAGGGATTCCTTAGCAATAAAGTAAGGCTTTGATAAATAAATAAATTATGGACATGTCCTGACACAACACAGAATGGGAGAACATGGAAAATAGTTAGTTCCAGGCAACTATGTTACATGGAGTTAGTTGAGTACAGGATATATTGGTAGAGAATGACCATTGAGGATCTCCAATCTGTAGTTCAAGGAGTTGTTCAATCAATAAGTCATAGTCGTTGCCAGAATCTGTCCTGTTTTTGCAGCTGTGAGAGGCACACTTGGCCATGGTGTTCAAAACTACAACGCTTGGGGGGGGGGGGAAACGGGCCCTGAGGTTAACTTTACACCCTCAGAGAGGAACCTGGGTTTCAACTTTTCTCTATTCCATACAGAAAAGAATCATGGGCATTGACTTTTCCTATCCAAAACTTTGTCCCCATGACTTTTCTCTGGTTAAACTGGCATTTCTTCCTGTTCCTCTCTATGTTATTTATTTATGGTCGATTCCCATTTCTTTTCTTAGCCTTTTCTGGGGATAATTACAGCCTTTTGGATACATCTCCGACGCATGAGCCTCCCAGCCTCTAAATAAACTCCTCCTTTTTGAAAGCGCAGCTGAGCTCACGAGATGCTAACCAGGACCCAGCATGACAATATGCCAAGGAATGAATTTTTGGGAAAGCACCAAGATTATAATAGATGCTTCATATTTTGCTGGCCATAGCAACCAAGAGAGAGAGAGAGAGAGAGAGATTGAGAGATCTATTTGGAGCACATTAAAATTTCCTGGCGCTGCAATTGAGGGCAAGCCTTCTTCTGTCCACGGTCCTTCGCCAATTCCACATGAGAGTTTCTTTAGGAAAATTGACGGGAACAAAGGCAGAAAGACAGATCGCCAATCATCAAGGCTGATTCTTCTGTACCCTCTACAACTGCAGCTCTCTCTGAGAGCATCTGCATGCTAATACATCTATTTTGCTTCCTTACACTGTACACGGCGGGCTTTTTTTAAAAAAAACCACCCTTTTCTCTGGCAGTTCTGAGTAGCAGACATTGGCCTTAGCACTCCTGTAAGGTAAGCTGGCTGGATAGCCTGGTGCATTAAGCATCTGGCTCCGGAGACAAAGGTTGGGTGTTTAATTCCCCCACTGTGCTTCCTGTGAAGTCAAGCCAGCCTGGGTGGCCTTGGGCGAGCTGCACACAATCCCAGGGCACCCCAAAAGAAGGGAAGAGGGGAAACCACTTCTGTGTATGTGCTTCTTAGAAAACCCTGAAAAAGGTTACCGTAAGTCGGAATTGACCTGATGGCACATGATGATGATGATGATGATGATGATGATGATGATGATGATGATGATGATGATGACGATGACGACAATGACGATGACGATGACAACGACGATGACGGTGATGGTGATGACGACGATGACAACGACAATGACGTCTAAGGTGGAATAGGTGGAGAGAGGCAGAAGTAGAGTGTATGCTCATTCAGACCGACCTGGAGCCCTCTTTCACGATAAGGATGCTTTCTCCAAAGCCATCTTTGATCACCCTCCCTTAGCATCTCTCATGCGAATAGACAGAATTGCATTAAGGGTGTTGTGATTCCCAGTGTGGTGCAGTGGACAGAGTGATGGGCTCGGACTCTGGAGAAGAGGGTTCAAATTCCCGCTCAGCCACAGAAACTCACTCTGTGTGTGTGTGTGTGTGTGGGGGAACTAGTCAAATCACTCATTAAAGATCTCACTTACCTTGAAATCCCTGTTAGGGTTGTTATAAGTCAGTTCCAATTGGATGGCGCAAAACGCACACACACAATGGTGTTGTGCAGTTGCTGCTTTCAAAAACAAAATCCCTGTTTCCTGATGTTGCATACAGACACCTACTTCATCCTGGAAAGAGGGACTAAAAATTGCTTTAAAAATACACAAGACATCAGCGGCACGCCGCCCTCTTTCAGCCACCCTGTGTGGGTGGGTACGTGTGGGAGAGCGTGTGGGAGAGAGCGAGAGAGAGCTTTCCTTCCCGGATCCTTTCGGGAGTCATGCCTGATGTCTGCCTTTCCATCTTCCGCCTTGCCCTGTATCGAACCATGAGCCCCTGGGGAGCCTTATATAAAACAACGGGGTTGTGTTTCCTTCTGCCGAATGTTAGAGGTTACAAGGAAGGGTGTGGGTGGAATGGAGGGAAAGCGAGCCAGCGAGCGGGAACCGGGCAGAACAGAAGGGGACAGGATTTCCCCTCATTAAATGATTATAATTTGATCACTGTTCTGGCAAGGGGAGGGATGGAAAGGGGGCAGGTGGCCGAGCCGGTGTGAGCTCTCTCCATTATGTGCTAACCCTTCCAAACGGCTAAGGACAAGAAGACAGCTTAGCCCGCGTAGGACCGGCTCGTGGTAACAGCTGACCCTGAGGCCGCAGCTAAGCTGGAGCGAAATGGCACATGCTGTCTGCTGGGCAGATCAAGGCGACATGAAACTCGAGCAGGGAAAGGACAAAATGCACACGTAGGCCAGACGAGGAGTTAACTGAGCGGGGCTGCAAGAGCAGAGTTTAGAAGCAACACAAAGGGTGCAGGGATCTCCCTTCGAAGTCGGACACCCTTGGTCTTTGCGCTAGCTAGACAAGATGGCAGAGGCTTCTCTTGACCGCATCTCAAGACAACGGGGCACAAGCGTGCAAACTTTTGCATGCGCAGAACGCGCCCTTTTTTGCGAAAATTAAAAACAAAAGAAAGCCGGACGTTTGAGAGTGAGCCAAAATAAAAACCAACGTCGCTCAATCTCACACAAACAGGCGCCGTGTTTCCAAGAGTCCGTGAGAAACTTACGGGTCTGCTCTCGGATATATCAGAGAGGGACTCATGCTAGGATCCTAGAGACCTGCGTTCAAGTCCAGGTTGGCTATGAACATTCACAGAGGGTAGTGGCAATGGGGTAAAGCATTTCTTGAACATCTCACTTGCTTTGATAACCCTATTAGAGTTGCTAGCTGTGGGAAGCAATTTGACGGCAGCTAGCAACAAAAACAGTGACTAGACTGGTTGTCAACTGGGCAAAGCGGGCTGGTTAAGGTCTCTTGACGGTGGAGCCAGAGGTTGGGAGTTTGATTCCCCACTTCTGCCTGCTGGGAGAAGAGCCAGCCTGGGTGGCCTTGGGCAAATATCTTTCCCTGTATAAGACTATACTTTTGTCTAAAGTCTTTAGACTAAAAATTGAGGGTCGTCTTATACACGGAAGTAAGCTGAGGAGAGAACAAAAACAAGTGGAGGGGAAAGCAGGGATCAAAGCGATTCTGCAGCACTTTTATCTCTTTCCCCCTACACTTGCTAAGCCCCACTACGATTTCTTAATTTTGGGTTAGAAAATTGGGGGGTGTCTTATACATGGGGGCATTTTATACACGGAAAAATACGGTACTTACTTCTGAATTCTCTCTCCCTGGAAGATCCTGAAAAGGGTCACCCTATGTCAGAATGCGGAGCTAGTGGTTGGGAGTTTGATTCCCCATTGCACAGCCTAGGAGAAAAGCCAGCCTGGGTGGCCTTGGGCCAGCTGTACAGTCCCAAGGTCGCCCCCTAGAGGAAGGGCATGGGAAACCACTTCTGAGTATTCTCTACCTAGAAAATCCTGAAAAGAGTTGCCGTAAGTTGGAATTGACTTGACAGTGACTGGACAAGTTCGTCAGTGTGAGAATGAGTGGAAGAATGATAAAGTCTCTGAATGGCTGTGGATATTTCCTGAATGAGCAAATTACGTGCCAAGGTGAGGCAGGGAAACACATTCCTGGCACAGTGAAGAGTGTGTGATTTGCACTTACAACGCAAAGGGAAAGGATGGCTGTTTGTCATCACAGTTAATTGGAGTGAGGGGTGCTATGGTGGGGGTCCTCTCAGGTGGGGGTTCACTCAGGCCTGTTTCCATCATCAGCCGTCCCAAAGCAACATGTCTGGAGCCCTTTCTAATCCTCGGCAGCCCTGCCTCTGTGACCTCACAAGGCTCCGCCCTCTGTTATGAAAGGCTCCGCCCCCTACTCTTACGTTTCAGCCTCTGAAATAATTAGGGAAGGGTGGCTGCTGACTTGGTCCGCCTAATGAGAGATCCACCACAGTGCTAGGAATCCCGATGCAAAACAAAAGCGGAGCATGGAACTGTTTCCCTACCAGGATGGTTGAGGTGCATCGTGCTCTTACTCCACTGGGACAACCCCACGATCGCTACCATCTTGGCCCCCAAACTGGAGCGCCGTTTCTTCGTGGACGAAAGGCTAGCGGAATCTGGGTTGCTCCCACGGCTCTTCTCGATGTTGTACATCTCTCCGCTGATGCTGGAGCTCCGGACCACGTTCCTGGCCGAGGAAGCGCTCATCTCCCCGTTCAGCATGGTCACCTGGGGCGATCTCAGTGGCTCGTGGCCCACTGGGGAAGGCTGCAATGGAAGACAAATTAAGATCAATTCAGGGCCGAAATGGGCAGGTCTGGTGGTGGCCTTTTTGTCTGGGGACACCGGCAGAGCCCAGATGGCTTTACAGAGTTCCCTCTTTCTCCATGAGTTCAAAAATAAAGAGGTCATCAGTGTGGTGCAGTTGACAGTGTGATGGATTGGGACTCAGGAGCCCTGGGTTCGAATCCCCGCTCAGCCATGGAAATTCAGTGGGGATTTGGAACTGGTAAAGCCACTCCTAAAATATCTCACTTACTTTGAAAGCCGTGCCAGGGTTACTCTGTATCAATTGCTCAAACCCCCCGGTGTCCAGGGCTCCTCTTACAAAATCGATTGTGCGACTGGTTGCACCGCCAGTCTTACAAACTGCAAAACTAAGTGTGCAAAGGGAACCCTACCAGAACAGGGGAGGTAACTACGCGGTCACTCCACCATGATAGATGCTGTTGTTTTATTTTAACCCATGCTTATTTCCTTTCCATGTCTGGCTGGATAGCTCAGTGGCTTATATATCTGCCTGTGGAGCCAGAGGTTGGGAGTTTGATTCCCCCACTGGGCCTCCTGGGAGAAGAGCCAGCCTGGGTGGCCTTGGGCAAGCTGCACAGGAGTCCCAGGGATTCCCCCCCCCCCCCAAGAAGGGAATGGGTAAACCACTTCTGAGTATTCTCTACCCGGAAAACCCTGTGAAGAGTCACCCTATGTTGGAATTGACTTGATGGCACATCCTCATCATCATTATTGCATTCTCATTCAGTTTCATATCCTAACCCTTCCCTTTTATTGTATAAATGACTGCCTACAGAAGGACCGACAGCCGACCAAAGGTTGTTCTAAATAAACTCCGTATTAAATGTAGGAGCGGTGTGTTTCTAGCTGTTTCCTTCCCTGCAGCCTGTTCATCATGGTGGCTTTCCAAAAGGGCAGGACGAAGTAAGACACATCTCGGATTGTTTCCGAAAGGTCACGGTGCAGGTGGGGGTCGAAGCCTGCTTGCACTCCTCCAGAACTACTCCTGGTTTTTCACCTCTTCCATCGCTGTGCCGAAGGCAATTACGGCTTAGAGATGCAAAAAAACCTCTTGGCTGGTTAAAGACCCCATCTGTGTGTACTGCTCGGGCACTGTCATAATGCCGGGGGAAATGCCCTCTACTAGACACCAGGAAAGCTAATCCACGCCGTGCGGAAGGGCTAAACCCCTCTCTAATGCTGAAAGCGGGGCTCAGCGATGCTGGGCGAGAGGGTGGAGCGGTGACATTCAGTGCAGCTTTTTTTGGGGGGGCAGAACAATGCATTGCAACTTGGGGTTTCGTGACAGGTGACTCCCAGGGATGCGCATGCGCTGCCGGTTCAGATCTGCTCCGGGGACTCTTGCTTTTCAACCCCGGGAATGGTTCCCTGAACTCCCGAGGTGTGGGAGTGGATTGCTCTTTTATGGGGGCGGCGGCGAAGTGCTAAATTACCTAGGATGGCCAGTATCCTATTGACTAAATCTGGAGGGAAAAGCCGATCACGTAAGCATCTTGTGCATTATGGCAAGCTGTCCCTCTTGTCACCGGCCGCGTGGCTGATCTCACACCAGTAGGACAGCGAGGCTGGGGTGGGGACCCTGCCAGATCCATAGTGGGACCTGAGCAGCCCAGGGTGTTTTGCTGCCTGAGGTCGGGAGGGTGTTTCATCACATATCCACACGCAGAGGCTAGTCAGATTGGCAGTTAAATATTGGCTTAGCACCGAGAATGGGTTAGCGTTCTCTATCCCGCATCAGAAAGAAGAAGGGTAGTTTTTGAGATGCAGGGTGGACCCCGTGTAGCATGCACAGCTCTGTCCTCACACAGAGAAAGGAATGGCCTGCGTGACCCAGGGGCCACTCTTAATGTCCCTTAGCTTCTGTCGCTTGAAGCAGAGGCCACCCTATGCCTAATGCTAGGTAGGCATGAGATTTTTGGATTTATTGGAGTATGTATCCTGTAATTCCTCTTGCTGTGAATTCTAGCTGACTTAGACACATCTTAGAGACGGGTGAATGTGGCTCGCCTGGGAGGAAAGGACTAACCCGTAAGGCTCTGAGGGCGGAGCGAGGCATGTGCTGTGCCTAGCTCCCTGGTGAGAAATAAAACTCCCAGCTAGCACTGGGGCAGGAAGAGGAGGCTTGGGCAGAGTTTAGGCCTTTTTTTCTCCTAGGTGAGCCACATCCGTAAGATGTGGGCAAGTCAGGTACAACTCCAAGAATGGGGAATTATGGGACTTGTAGTGCAAAAAAATAAACAAACAACAAAACGTCTAATTGGCTAGGAGGTGCGGATTTTTGCTGTTAAAACTGGTAAACTTTGCCTATTCATTTTGGATGCCAGGTGGAAAAGGGTGACATACAAGCTAGAGAGAAAGGGAAGAAAAAGATGGTGGTTATCTGTGGTATGATGTTCAGTAGGTTGGGATGACTGAGATGCGGTGCCCATGGACGAAGCAACCGGCTTTTGGTAGACATTAGTCCAGAATGCAGAAGCTTGGCCATTTTTCTAGATCTTTGTCCTAGGGAAGCGTGTCATAATAGTGACATTTTCCTTTTATTGCCAAAGTTGTTTTTACCCTGTTTCCCTCCCCAATGGCTTCTGATATTTTTGTTGACTGTTTGAGATTACTTGGGTCCTTGTTTGATTCCCGGACCGCTCTATCTTACACCGCGATGTTCCTTGTCAGGTTTGTGATTGGATTTTGTCACAATAGCAGTAAGCTTATGAGTTGAATCATAAGAACAAAGCAAGAGAAGAAGAGAGCAAAGGGTACAAAAATAGCCAGATGGAAGGGGATCCAGAGAGCTGGCAGCGTTTTCCAGAGTTACCTCCTTATTAAAAACCCAGCGATCAAGCCGTGACATTAAAATTAAAAACGTACATTAGTTGACTTTCGTTTTCTAGATGCGTAAAAGAGCAATACATATGTACAATATCATCAGTGGGGACTATTCTTGGTCTTCAACAAAAAAGGGAAGAAATGTATTTTTTTTTAAATCATCCCTAATTGAGCAGGTCAACAATATCTCTGAAGGTTCTTACCTCTTTACGGTGGGAATACCAAACATTGCGAATGAAGCAATATTACCCTTCTTGTTTTGCAACTCCTGCCAACCTAGCAGTTCGAAAGCATGCAAATGCAAGTAGATTAATAGGGACCACCTCGGTGGGAAGGTAACAGCGTTCCGTGTCTAAGTCGCACTGGCCATGTGACCACGGAAGATTGTCTTCGGACAAAACGCTGGCTCTATGGCCTGGAAACAGGGATGAGCACCGCCCCCTAGAGTCGAACACGACTGGACAAAAATTGTCAAGGGGAACCTTTACCTTTACCTGTTTTGCAACGTGAAAAGGGCTTCCCCCCCTCCAAGAAATCAATCCATCAGTCCCTTTTCCTATCAAGACACTGATGAGGAAATAGCCCCTGTGGAATTCAGCGGGGCACTTTTTAACTGGTACAAAACCAAGCCAACCAAAATAAAAGCAGCTGCAGAGTTTGATCTTTCTTCTCAGTGCCTTTAGATAAAGAATCTCTCTCTCTCTCTCTCTCTCTCAAGGAAAAAAAATATATCCTATATTGGCTCCTTAGATTTTCCTTAAAAACAGCAACACTTTTTACAGACTGCACAATTTAAGCTCACAATTGTGAGGGGGGGATGGATGGATGGATGGACCCAGACAGCCTCCTTCATGTGGGGCCCTCGGTGACTTCAGGGCGCCCCTTGAACGTCCCAACTCAGCCTCACTCCTGCATCCCCCAAAGATCCTGTGACCTGCTGACTTTCTGGACCTCTGGTTCCCCCTCCCCTCCCCTTGCTGGAGCTGTCAAGGTTTCAGTCACTCCAAAGTGGATATCAGGTTTCCGTCTCCCCCCCCCCCAAAAAAGGTGTGAAATGCCCAGCTGGAGGATCTGTTGGCTGTTGCTTGTCCCTGCCATCAATAATTCAGCTTTCCCGTGTGATGGATGCATGCATTTTCCCGAGGAAGCTGAATTATTCATTTGACACCACTTTGTAATAACAGAGGAAGGGGGTGGTGGTATCACCTGGGAAAACCCTTCCAGGAATCCGGCATCTGATGGAAGAACGTGAGCGGGAAGGAAGGGGGGGATGTGATTGCATATGGTCAAATGCACTGCTTCTCTGGGAGGTGCGAGGGATCATGTCCACTGGTTATATCAAGGATGGCTGGGGCCAAGCTTTCAGGAAAAGGGGAGGGGAGGCTGATGAGCGCATAGCCGTGGTCTCTTCGTGCCATTTGGACCACAACACACAGAAACGCCTTTACCTTGATCTCACGGTGCCAGGCAGAAATCAGTAGAAAGGGAGCCCCCTGATGTACAGAAAACTGAGCTTTCTTCACCCATCCCTGGTCTCAGCTGGAACATCTTTGCTCAAAGAAGGAAACAGCATACAGGCATCAGAACCAAAGGCTGAGATCCTCTTCAAGATTCGCACAGATGTGAGTGCATTTGCACGCACGACAGCAGTGAACTGTCGTGAACAAACGAGGTCCTGGGGCTGTGCCAGGAGGACCGAGTGGCCGGGCTCATTAGCAACAAGGGGATGCCACGCTTCATGCAGTTATGCTTACACCAGTGTAAATCTCCAGAAGATTCTGGTTAACAGATTCCCTCCCCCCATCTTCCGACTCCCATCTGGAGTATCTCCTCATTCCTCTTCCGCCCACTGGCCCCACATCTGCCTGCAACCGCCAGCAGCAAAGATTTCCATCATAGTAAATCAAAGGCCTCTCACTCAACGCCCACCTCTCCTTCTGCGGTGGGCCTCCTCGCTCTCTCTCGCTCTCTGGTTTTCCGTTGGCTGTGTGGGTGGGAACTGCAAAAAGGCCGGGCAGGCGGCGCGCTCTGGAACTGGCAGCGAAAGAGAGGAGGCACTGGGTGCCAAAACTGGGGTGGGTGGGTGCAGGACTACCCACATATCAAACGACAGGTAAATATACTTGGAGAGGGCCAAGAAGGATCCTGCGTCTAATGAGATGGAGATCCTTGTCATTTTCATATCACCTCCCCTTTTCCGGCAGAGTGTATTAGCAGGGCTGCTGCGGTGTCTTGACCATGGGCTGGCAGGGTCAGACCACTGGAACTTTTTGATGATCTAGAAGTACAACAACATTTATCTGTTTCCTCTGAGTTTAGCTGTGGTCCTCGCTACAGCTGAAGAATGGGGGTAGGTTCCCCCCCCCAGCCATGATGTATTCCTCTAAAGAGCCCCTGTTGTAATGCACAGCAGGCTGGTGTGGGTTTCAATGGCAATCAAGACCTGTTAGCTTGACAAAATACATGCTTCTGGGGGCCAAAACCGACAGAATGTCTGTGTTCATGTCTATCAACACAACCGCCGGTGTTTTGAACTATGGGGGAATAAGACTATGCAGGCTCTTATAAATGACTGCCTCCTTTTCCACCTTGACCCAAACATCACCAGTTAGGCTAAAGATCACGAATATGGGGGTTTGTGATGGGCTGAGGGAATCATCCGTGGGGTAAACCATACTGGGCTTCTGCCAAAGGGACTAAAAGCCTCCACTGCCCGTCTCTCAATATTAGCCAAACCCTAATGGCCTTTGTCTGTCTTACAGAATTGGGAGTTTAATGTTCTCGAAATCTTTGTTTCCTTTTTTCCCCTACCATTTTCTATCCCCGAGGAAAACTTATGAAAGAAAAAAGCTAACACGTCCAAAAAGCATCAAAACAGAATGAGATGGACAAAGGAGAAGCCAGATCTCTGCACGGTTTCTCCCATTTACTTTGACTGTTCATATGTTCATATTTCAGGATTTTCCATCCCTTTGTTCTGGATCTGGATAGGGCACTGTGAATGTTCTTTGCAACCCAGGACAGAGGCCATTTCCAGCAGGCCAGCCATCCCTTCCCCTCACCTGCAAAGGCTAGGGGCCATGTTTTGAATAGGACCTGGTATATTGAGTTTAAATGATTGCCAGCACCACGCCCAGCCCTCAATTAGCCCGGTAAATCAACCATTCCCCAGGAAATCCAGATAAATAGACCTCTCTCAATACCCTTTCCACAGAAGAGTTGGCTGTCGCTCAAGACTGCAAACCAGCCGCTAGGACAAAATGGGTTAGCAGATCGCCCTTTCATTCTCTGAGAAACGAACGAGGCGGGGGACCCTTTCTCCAAGCCGACTCGAAAAGCCAAAGCAATACTTAGCACAGTGGGGGAAATTAAAGGGTAATGTAATAACCAAAATAATGAGATCCTTAGCTCTTCATTCATCTCCTTCCAGTTTTGTTTATATGCGATTGGGAGTTCTCAGAACCATGTGACATTTTTAGGCATGTCTCTTGGATATAGATATATGCACACGATATGCTTCAATTGCGTAGAAATCTTCTGCATCCCGCTGCTTCCTTTCTTAGGGAGATAAGAAGGCATAAGACATGGCCTTACATCAAGTCCGGCGCTGTCAGTATTCAACGCTAGCAGGCAAGAGGCATCACAGAACCGCTGATGTTGCCTGATGCTCCCCGCGTGCTTCTTGTCTGCCAACAAATTGGGATCGTTAGCCGAACACGTCTCCTCCTCTGGAAGGAAATCGTATTCATGGTCTTTTTTTTCCAAAAGCAAAGCAAGAAAACTAGAGCTTATTAAAAGCAATGCATGGAGAGAGGAAGAATGAGAGGCTTCCTTGTTCAAGCTAAGGAAGGCGGAGGTACAGGAAGCCACAGTTCCCCCTCATCTCTCAACAACAAAGGGAGGGGGGGCTTCTCTTTCCCCTCCCAGAGGGGACCAGAGAAGGAAAAGGGAGAAGGCAGTGGCATCAACAAACCAACAAATACCAGCCCAGGTTGAAGGAAGGTGAATATGTGCCAGAACAGGCAGCGAACAGCTGAAAAAGACCAGATAGGTCCTCTTCTCTAGTCCTTTCCATGCTAAGACCACCCTCTTCTCCAGTATAAAATAAGTTGCACTCAGTTGACTCCGATGCTCAGTATCAAGACAGGCTCAGCATTGGGAAAGATTTCACCTTCCAGATACTCTGGACATGAAGGCTTGTAATAGCAGGGCTTTGCTGTAGAAGAATGGCGGGCGTTGCTTAGAATTTGGAAAACTTAACCCTCATGCTGGAGAGGGTTTTCTGGAGATATAATCATGCTCTGCCAATTTGTTTGGTTTTGGGGGGGGGATTAGAACTGCCAGAGGTTCACCAACTGCGATGGCCAGTCACCATGTTGACTACAGGGTTCTGGAAATTGTCTTCAAAAAGTAGTATTTCTGCTTTTGGAATTATTGTCTAAAAGAGACCAGGTTCCCCTTTTTGAAATCTTTAGTTAAAAAAGAAGATGACGCCAATACTTAGAAACTCACATATAGATTGGATATCTGCTCCCAAGGACTGAGGGAGGAGTCCTCACTAGTCTTACGCAAGGATGCTGAGAGCTAGATCCAGGATGCAGCTTTGGTGTAAAAACCGTGTGCCATTTCATTGAGCTATGATGGAAAAGCATGGAATGACACTTTGGGTTGGGTTGGGTTGGTCCGTTGGTCTCATTGAGCTATGATGGAAAAGCATGGAACAAAACGTTGGGTTGGGTTGGGTTGGTCCGTTGGTCTCATTGAGCTATGATGGAAAAGCATGGAACAACGCTTTGGGTTGGGTTGGGTTGGTCCTTTGGTCTCATTGAGCTATGATGGAAAAGCATGGAACAACGCTTTGGGTTGGGTTGGGTTGGTCCGTTGGTCTCATTGAGCTATGATGGAAAAGCATGGAACAACACGTTGGGTTGGGTTGGGTTGGTCCTTTGGTCTCATTGAGCTATGATTGAAAAGCATGGAACAACGCTTTGGGTTGGGTTGGGTTGGTCCTTTGGTCTCATTGAGCTATGATGGAAAAGCATGGAACAACGCGTTGGGTTGGATTGGGTTGGTCCGTTGGTCTCATTGAGCTATGATGGAAAAGCATGGAACAACACGTTGGGTTGGGTTGGGTTGGTCCGTTGGTCTCATTGAGCTATGATGGAAAAGCATGGAACAACACGTTGGGTTGGGTTGGGTTGGTCCGTTGGTCTCATTGAGCTATGATGGAAAAGCATGGAACGACGCTTTGGGTTGGGTTGGGTTAGTCCGTTGGTCTCATTGAGCTATGATGGAAAAGCATGGAACGACGCTTTGGGTTGGGTGGTCCGTTGGTCCTTAGGGACTAATATTGGCAACAACAGGTTTCAAGCAGAATGCTTTTCTACCTGTGGCTGGAGGTGCCAAAGACAGAATCTGAGACCTTAAGCATATCATGTGTGTCAACATTCTGGAGGTATCATCTAAGATGCCTGGACCAGCTTCTCCATCTGTATTTTATGGCATTTCCTATATTTTCTTTATACTATTGTCGATTTTTAAAAGTAGAAAATTAAAAGTGGGATACAATTTTCTTTTTCTATAAATGAATGGGGATGACATTGTGGAACACCTTACAGTTCCTTCCTCCTTCCTCACTCCACCACCACTAACAAACGATGCCATTTTCTGAAACTTTGATTAGATTCTGCAGACGGAGGTTGGCAGCTAATTTCTTTCAGGTCTTTTGGAAATTCATTATGCAGCAGTTCACCATTGGCTCTGATGTTGCCCAAGCACCCTTCTGTTCATTTGAAGTGTCTTATGTGAATCCTTAACAGGTCTGCCATCTAATTAAAGAAATCTTAGCCGGTTAATCATATGGGTTTTTCATGATGACATGGGACCCCATTTGCATACGAATAAAACTATACCTCAAAAATAATTAAGGGAGATTCTTGTCTTTTAGATGATGGAAGCATACATGGGAGCAGACCATCATCTTATGGGTCATCATCATTATCTTAGAACTGCAGAGCCGAGAGTGTCCCTATGGGTCATCTAGTCCAGCCCCTGTCAAGAAGGCCCAGGGGGGGAATCAAACTCCCAACCTCTGGTTCCGCAACCAGATGTCTAAACTACCGAGCTATCCAGCAGTTCCTTTATTCCTGTGTTTAAGAAGGTGTGTCTGGGAGGGCAATATCTCTTAATGTGTTGGCTTCCATCCACACTTTTTGTAAATTCTTATTTTGGAATAATTGACCATTTTGGAAAAAAAAACCACAAAAATTTGTTTCTTTAATTGGTTCCAGCTTTTTTTTTCACTGAGCATTTTTGAAATTCCTTCGCCTACCCATCAGCTAGGCTGCAGCCTTTGGTCTACGTACATCACCTTTCTTGTAAAACATATTGGGGTGCCAGTGTGCTCTTCAGCTGGCATCAGAGAACGCAAGGGGAAAGGCTTTTTAAATCTCATAAAGGGGAGGAAGGCTGGCTTCCCTCCAAGCCAGAATGTCCAGCGATGCTGGCGTATTTCAGCAGCTGTGATCCACACACATAACTTTTCCAAGTTTTCTTGGCCTTCTTATAAGGTGACCCTAAATTCGGTTTAATGGGACATGCTGACATTTGGGATTTCCTCGACTGAATGCTTTTAGAGGAGCCTGGAGTAGAATTTGCAGACCAAGTTATCTAAGTGACAACAACCTGGATGTTACAGCGTCAAGGTTACCTTAATTGTGATTAGCTCAGTTTAGGAGTGCCAGATCAGCAGCATCTTAAGACTTGAGGGCTGAGACAAGGGTGGCTGGGGTCCTTGTGGTGTTGGAGGCTATAGGGCCCTAACCGGGAATTGCCCAGGGTTCAGCATATGATAGGCTGATGCTTTGAGATATATATAAAGAACAATCCTTGGATTCCAACAGGTGCACCAACAGCTCCAATCTAGAGCCTAAAGATGACGGTATGGTCAGGATGCTTCAAGACGGATGCTTTAACTGGAGTTTGGGAATTCCAAGTTAGCCAAAGGCAGGAAGGCCACGAAAGATGCCCCAGGGGCTGGATCGCTCTTTAGGTCTCTGGCTGCGGTGACATAGGTTGGGAGTTTGATTCCCCACTGGGCTACCTTGACATGGTGGACTCAATGATCCATAGAGTCCCTTCTAGCTCTGCAGTTCTATGATGATGATGATGACTGGTAGTATCATCATCATCCTTGTTTGGCTTTCCAACCTCCGCTCTACCCACAAAAAGCAAAACCAGCTTCCCAAATATTCTTACTCAAGTTTTCCATCCCTCCCTGAAGCTTGCTAGATGCTCTCAGGACCATCTTTTAGCTCTCTAGTTCTAGGTTTCTCTTAAATATACGTATATTCCCCCAAAGGCAGCCACTAAAAAAAAGAAACAGTGCTAGTTCCTCCTCTCTCTCTCTCTCTCTCTCTCTGAAATGAACTTGCTTTTGTCCTTATAAAACCCTCAGTCTTTCCCCCACCCCAGAGATGTGTGGATGGCTCCAAACTCCATCATCTCCAGCAAGGATGGCCAAGAGCCGAGGTGTCTGCAGAGGTTGGTAAGAGGACAGACTGGAGAAGGAGGATCTAGAGCTTATTTCAAAAAAAGAAGGGATGAAAAACCGTCATCAGAGAGATTTGAAAACAGCCCTAGTGAGCTGCAATCCAGGAGCCACTTTCTTGAGAGTAAGCCCTGTTGCACGTCTGAGTAGAAAAGAAGGATCGTGTGGCTGGGCACCCTTCTGAGGAGTTCTTTCTAAAACCACACAGCCACAAAACCTCCCGATCCTGTAACAACAGCTACAGTAGGGTGGCGTTGGGGTATCAACGAGGCCAGCTCTGATCTCACAAAAGGAAGACCGTTCACATTTCCAAGCCTCAAGGGGGGTTTCTTGGAACAGAGACAACCGCGCAGAAATCTCTCACTAGAGAACCCCCAAAACGAAAGCGAGAGAAGATACGGGGGTGGGTGTTCACCTTTCGCATTGCTTTGTAAACAACACATCCATCCACTAAAAAGCAAGCAAGCATGCAAGCAAGAAACCAAGAAAAGCTTTTAAAACCCTGATATCCTGAGTTGGTCCCTACCAAGACACAACACATCACGTTCTTGACCATCCTATTCACACAACCGGTAAGCACATCGGAGTCCATTCTGAGGAGCCAAAGGTTGTTCCTTACCTGGAAGGAGGTCCTGCGGGCATCCGAGTCAATAGGGGACCAAGGACTCCTTTGGGCTCTCCAGCTGTTCCCTTGCACCCCCAAAATGCTCCTCCCCTCCGAAAACAGTGGTGGGTAACCGTGACCCAAAGGAGGGGTCATCCAGATGCTGAACCTTAGAGCATCAGCCGGCGCTGGCAGACCAGTGAATCTCAAAGGTTTTTATGAAGGGAGAGAGAGAGAGAGAGATGGAGCAGCCGAGAGAGAGAGAGAGATGATGGGGAGAGGGGGGGAACTGAGAGAGAGATGATGGGGAGGGGAGGGGGGACGCTCTCACTTAAGTATTGCCATGGTTACCTCACTGACCCAATTCTTTTCACAGCCAAAAGCAAAGAGGGCTGCGGTGGAGACGGAAGGGATGGCAAAGAAGAAATTCGGAAGTCATACGCCTGGGAGAGAGCAAACAGCCTCCAGGGAGATGAAGATATAAGTGGGTGGGCGTGGGTGTGCCAAAAGGCAGGGTCTTTTACGCTCCCTGCCATGGATCTCATGGGTACCCATTGGTGTGTGTCTGTGTGTGGGAAGTGGAAAGTGTGCGCCTTCTAAAATCATAAATGTGTTTATTATTTTAGTACATGCAAGCAGGTGCACAGCCTTATGGTGGCCTAGGCACGCCTGAAAATTGGGGAAATGCTTCCACAAACTGTTTCTACCCACCCCTGTTGTGTATATATATAAAGGCCACCAAAACCTTTACTTAGCTTATCTGCGGCACTGTTCTGTCAATATAAATAAAAAAAGCAATGTATTGCAGGATTTCCTAGCCTGACGGGTGCTGAACTACAATGCCCACCATTCCCAGCTAGTGTGTCCCTGCCATGGAGATCATCATCCTCTTAGAACGGCAGAGCTGGAAGGGACCCTCTGGATCATCCAGTCCAGCCCCTGTCAAGGAGGCTTGGGGGCAGCGGGGGCGGGAATCAAACTCCCAACCTCGGGTTCCACAAGCCACCGAGCTATCTTGATGGGCATTGTGGTCCACTAGCTCTTGAGATCAGTTCTAAAATGATATGATAAACATTGATGGTTGTCCCAGGTGCTCATCATCTTTGGGATCTTTTCCCCCTTGCCATTGCGGCTCCCCATGGCCGTCACGTGTGAAATGAGCATCACAGACTAATCGGCGTAGGCGCTGCTTGGTACCCACCTCCCAGGATCTGAAAGAAACGCAATCCACAAAAAACAATGCTAACGTGCCTGTTTTCACTTTCTTCTCGTCCTGCGCGGCAGGATGCCTCTCTTTCTCGGATTTCACCCCACCTGCTTTCTAGCTCGTCCTGGAGAATTTCTACAATTAATTCCAGAACTGGTGGGTGCACAATCTCTGCATGTTTTAAAATCATTTCCGGTCTCTCTCCTCCATGCAGGTGTGACTACTGAGGGATTCATTTTTTGTGTGTGTTGCGATAGCACAGGTACGCATGGATGAAATCAAAGCATGAAACAAAGTCCGGACGAGATGGTGTGATCACCTTACACATCCCCCCTTTTTACGATGTTTTGATCCATAAATTGATCTGCTCTGCCTGCGTATAGCCAGTACGGCAGAAGGGGTCGGATGGCGAAGATTCACTCTAGAAGTCTGAAGTTTAGACTTTCTAAAATGTTCTGGAAAAGAATTGTGTGTCACTAATACAGAAGTGGTGGTTCACTAATAAAATCAGGTAATTCCAAAAAAGTCCGGAATTGGGGATAAGTTTGAACGCAAAGATTCCCCCCCCCCGCCCCCAATCATCCTATTGTTTAGGAGATCTGTCTGAAAGCCTTACTGGATTTGTTGTGTGATTAGATACCAAGTGACATCCGTGCCTTGTGTGAATTCACCGTGTGTCTAATCGGATTTCCTAGCTGAGTGGAGATAGTTTAGGAGGTTTCATACCTGACACCTGCTCGGAGCAAGCCAGCAGAGAGATACCCCGGATTCAAAAGCTGCCTAGTTTGGATTCAAAATGCCACACCGTGGTTTCAGTGGACATTTTAGGCTGGGGAATTTTCACTTGGAATTTGCTGGTGAATTTTGGGGCGGTGGAGTTTGCTAGCTGCAGGAAA
The DNA here is from genome assembly GCF_051106095.1 of Pogona vitticeps. NCBI lineage: Eukaryota > Metazoa > Chordata > Lepidosauria > Squamata > Agamidae > Pogona > Pogona vitticeps. The sequence continues at coordinate 2,899,083 of NC_135791.1, read as the reverse complement.
GTGTCCTGATTTGAGAGCGATCTTTCTCTTTGACAGCACTCTGCATAAGCCCTTGCAGGACAGGGCAGCCCCAGTGTGGCAAGACTTCACAATGCTGGTTCTGCTGAAGTCAACTGCAGGTGTCCATTGGACCGCGCGGCACGCAGCCAGGAATTTATTCCAACGGCATTTCATAGATGCAAAGGAAAACTTGGCCTGAACATATGGCTGGATTCATATTTTCTCCAAACAAATCAACAACCGAGTCAATGGACCGAAACCCCTAATCAGCTTGGGTTTGAATTGATGGCTTAGAAGCAGGGCTCAAGAATCATCTTCAGGACCCACTGACCCATCTGCACAATCTCACGAGCCGCGGAAGCGAAGCTTCGGTTTTTGTCCCCAAACGACCCTTTCTGTATTTCCGAAACTACATCGTAACTCATGCGAGGCTTTTTCTACCCTCTCCGGTTTATGCTGGTTTGCTTGCTGCTATTTGTGCTCAATGCAACATCGAGCATGGGGGGGGGGGGCGGGGAAGAAAAGAGAATCCATACAAAACATGCTGGCTGTTTTGCAATTATTATTTTTATAATAAAAGACTGCATCTCCCTCTAGGACCCTGCCCAGGCATTAAGAGCATCAGGGGAGGCCTTTCTCTTGATTTCACCACCCTCACACACATCCTTGATGGGGACACAGAAGAGGGCCTTCTCTGTGGCTGCTCCCAGGCTTTGGAACTCCCTCTCACTGCTCCCTCCTTGCTTCTGCTGCTCTCCTGCATCTGGGCGCCTCATTCCCAGTCCTGCGACCTGGTGTTCCCGCCTCGGCTTGGTCACGGCCAGCTGCGCAGTGAGTCCCTTTGGATTTGAAACCCTGTGTGATGGACTGAGTCCTGGGGCCTTTATCCATGGTGTGAGGCTGCCTGGGATATCTTGGATGGTGACCTTCAATGTGTGCCGCCCGCTCAGCCAAAAAAGCACCGCCCATCAAAGACGAGACATGCGCAGGGCCGATGGTGTGCCAAGACAGCTGATCTGATCTCCTGGGGAAATCAAATTTCCGGCAGAGTAACAAATGGCCATACTTCGGTTTTGTGCTCTCACTGGTATACCCATGGGTACTTTGTCTGTGTGCCACCCAATTGCCGAGCTGTGTGCCAACGACGAAGACTTTTGAGGCCCCGGATGCGAAACCAGGACTTCCAAGGGAGCCACATGGGTGGGAGCAAAGTGAGAATCCATTTCGGCTTTCCTCTGGATTTGTCTCACCCGATTATTTCACTGGAGGCTCATTCAGGCCTCACCACGGCGAGGTCCCTTAGGAAAGCATCCCGCGTTGCTACCCTAATATTGGGGTGGAAAGATCAAATTTAGCTTGAACTCTCTCTGGAGGTGAAAATGATGAAACGGAGGCTGTCCTACCCGGGGCACACGATGAGAAGGCGGGATTCTCTGGAAAAGACAATAACGCTAGGAAAAGTGGGAGGCAGCAAGAAACGAGGAAGAGGCAGCTCCATCGGTGCCTCCGGGAAGGGCCAGGGGGCAACGGGCACCTGGCAAGGGAGACTGCCCCAGCTGAGGCCAGAGAAGATGGAGCCAAAAACGTGGAGAAGATACAGGAAGAGGATCCAGTGTCAGGTTGTTGCTCCCCTCCAAACAGCGCCTGCAGCATCATCCTTTGGGGCTTTATTTTTGTCTTGGCCTGGGGGATCCACAGGGGGTGGCATGCAGGGCTCCTCACTGGCGTGCAGTGGAGAGCATCGACTACTCTACTGCAATGGCCTTGATCACCTTTCTTTGGGGAACATCGTTCTGTGCAAGGACCACCCTTCTTTCTGCCTGCCTTCCTGGTGCCCTCGCGGACTTCAGCTCCCAGAATCCTTTGAGGAAAAGTCTCAACACTTTCCATCATTTCGGTTAGGAAAGGAGGCCAGGTACGGTAGAGAGCAGGCTTAATGGAAGCCACCCTCTGGATCAATAAGTAATCAGACCCAAAAGGCGGCAAAGCGAGGGCAGGGAAACGGAGCTGATGGAGAAAGTGACACTTATAGATTTCCTCTCTTGGGAGGGGCACCTCAGGCAGCTATTAGACCCACCTGGTGCGTTGTCACCTGCCCGGCTGTTCATTGGGAAAAAAATGCTGAGCGAAGACCGGAGCCCATCATATTTCTCAATGTCTACAATGGTGCTTTTTAAAAAAAATCTGGAAGGAGCACACCTCAACGCTGTTGAACGCTAGCAGAAGAGATAAAGACATTTTTCAACACGCAGCGTTCATGTCAGAGCCAGGAAGAAATGGGTCACAGAAATTAGAATTCCCCATACAGTAGTTAACTAGAGTGTAACAAAGTTACATTGCGGAAATCCTGTAACAAGTAAGATCCCTGTTACTCCACAGGTAGAAAAGAAAATGATGTTTTCTAGCCACTCGCAAATCGGGTTTTATGGTCATTCTAGACAAAAAAAAAATCTATCCTGTGTTACATGAAAAAAAATGACCATAGAACGAGTTACTTCCCCTAGCATTTGTAACATATCCAGTAAAAACGGTAAAATATTTTTCAAACTCTGTTAACAGGAACCAGGAACAAATTAGTTCTGAAAACTAACTTACGTTATTCCAGATGGATAGCTAGCATACCAAATTTACAATTTCTGTAATTTGTTATCTTTCCCGCTAGTGAAGGTATAAGCAGCAACCTTACATTCTAGGCATAACTTATCGAATTATAATTTCACTCCTGGTAACTCTAATGTCTGAGTTATTTGCCTAGCTAAAGGCATATGTGCTCCCTAAATATTGGATCAAGGGTCTCACAGTAGCCCCAGGGAGGGTTCCCGCGGTGTTGTCGGTGTCGAGACACCAGTGAGACAGATGGGAACAGAGTGTGTACGATTAAAACACGTCTCTCTCTCTCTCTCTCTCTCTTTTTTAAAAAAAACCCAAACCTTTAAAAATAACAATTTTATTTCTGTTTGAGAAATGCAGAAGTTTAGGGTTGCGTGATAAAAACTGCAGCTGGAAAAGGAGCAACACCAGGGCCTCATAACTACAACTTTTGAAAGTCATTTCCCAAGCTCTGGATTTCTCGTGGGCTTTTCTTCCCCAGCCTGGGCTGCGACCAAACTTCTAGCAAAATTGCAATGCCAGGATTTAATTCTCCCCTCCTCACTTTACCCTACATTGCAGAATCTGGAGTTCTGCACTGCGGCAGGGTTGGTGAGTGCGTATGAGTTTGGGAATCCTATCAATACTTTATTGTGCCATTCCCACCAGGAGAAGGGTTACGGTCTGGGCTCCTTGGAAGGCGACCATTGCACCATTTCCAAGTTGCAAAGAACTGCAAATTTGAGCCCCTCCCCTGTCCATTCCTTTTATTTCCTTCTCTGCGTGCAATTGAATTATGAACACGTTACCTCCGCTGTGGAATGAACTGCAGATCCTTGAAAGGAAGTGGAACGGAATTGTTTCGCTGGTGCTTTCCAGAACCAAATGGCCAGGGCTTATCTTTGGACCCTGAACCTTTAAGGGCAGATCTACTCTAGAAACCAAGCACCCAAAGGGGGGATTAGTCAGCTTTTTTTGAGTACTTTATACCTAGAAGATTCTGGGACCGGCCACCGCGAGCTGGAATCGACTTGATGACACATAATTATTATTTTTATGCCACGGATAGAGCTTGCACTCCTTAGGGTGCCTTGTTTTATGTGTTCTTACCCAAATCCCCCCCCCCCATAATCCTCCCTTTGTAAGACGTTCTTAGACGTGAGATTGTACACTCTACAATTTTTAGCACCGTTCAGAAGGAAAAGATCCTTAACAAGATCTAGATTTGAAATCTCATCACAGGGACTGTGTTAGTGAAATCATGACAGACGGTTCTGGAATAGTGACAGAAGCCATCAAGGCATTGCAAAAAATAATAAGGGTAATACTAAATAAAAATCATAATGATGGCAGGCCAAGAGGGAATCAAGGTAGTGCTGCTAGAACATAATTACTTAAATGCAAATTGCTTAGGAACTGCCTAGAAAGCTCGAAGCAGATCTTACAACTGTACAGCTGGAAGGGACCATCTGTGGATCATCCAGACCAGCCCACTGGGGAATCAAACTCCCAACCTCTGGTTCTGCAGCCAGATGCCTAGAATGCTGAGCTATCCAGCTATCCCATGATCTGGGGGAAGCAGAGTTTCTGGCTGTATTACAGAAAATGATCTGTGTCCATTCACTCATTTTATCAGGTATCCAGAAATAATCTGAGCTGAAGCCTGGGACGATACAGGGGGAACTAATCTGCAGTGATTTTTTGACGTTCTGTCCATGTGCTGCAGGGGGACAAACAGGCATACCTGCTTTGCATGGAGAAAATACTCGCTTTATCTAAATTGTGATAGAAGCAATCAAACTCTGAGCACATATTCTTTTGCAAACAGCAAAAGTAAGCTCAGCTCTCCGCTATATCTAGCCAGGAGGAGTCCAGTGCCGAAGATAATGGAAGAGCAAATTAAGGCCTTCAAAGATATTGAACAGGACCGTCCATGGTTGGAAGAAGATACTAGCTTGTATGAGGAACCCAAACGTTTTTCTTGTTATTGTTACACTCCGTCACGTTGCCTCCGACTTATGCCAACTTTATGAATGAGTGAGTGCCAAAACACCCTGCCCTCAGCAGCCCTGCTCAGCGCTTGTAGACTCAAGCTTGTGGCTGCTTTTAGGGAGTCGGTCCATCTCACATGTGGTCTTCCTCCTTTCCTACTGCCTTCCATCTTTCCCAGTATTATTGTGCTTTCCCAGATAATCCAGACTTCTCATTATGGGCCCAGGGAAAGATAGCTTCGGTTTCAATGTTTTTGCATCCAGAGAGAGTTCAGGCTGGATTTGATCTAGGACCCACTTGTTATTCTTTCTGGTGCAAAGCTCTCCTCCAGCACCACATTTCAAATGAAGTCATCCCTCCCCCCCCCCACATCTATCAGCTATCTTTCCTGTCCAGCTTTCACGCCCCTACATGGTGATCAGAAACAGAAGAGCATGGATGATCTTAAGAGGTCATGGTCTCCAGGGACTTATCCTGAACACTGGATGACCTTTTCTAATTCCTTCATCGCTGCCCTTCCAAGTCCTGCTCTTTGTCTGATTACGTGGCTGCAACCTCTGTTAAGATTGAGCCAAAAGTTTTAAAGGTTCAGAAACATGCTAAGGTAGTGGGAACATGCTGCGGGGAGAGAATACCGACTGTCTGTGGGCACGCAAATGGAAATGGGTTGGCGGGTCCCTTAAAAAGAAGCCCTTGCTACTGCAACACTTTGTCGCAGATCTGTGTACTGCATATCCTCCTCTCTGCGGGGCACTTGATTTATTTCTAAGCTTCTTCCATTATCTGAGTGCCCCTCCTCATTGACGCACCGGTTTCACTACTTCCAGAACACAGACAGTTTTTCCCGTGGGACGGAAACTCTCTCTCTCTCTCTCTCTCTCTCCCCTCCCCTCTTCTCCTTTGTGTGTGATAAGCACAATCTCCTCCCGGGCTTGCTTTTGGTCTTCTCCCCAAAGGGAGATTAAGTTCTATTGTTGATGAGCCTGCCTGGCGCTACTGAGACACTCCAGCAACTTCGCTTTCCAAAGATCAGCCCTTGAGTTGCAAAGGCAGGCCAAGCTTTGCAGAGTCATCCTGAAACAACAACTCCACCGGGCTTTGGGGGTCTGGGGTCGGCGACTGCCGGAGGGGTCCAGTTGCAAGCCACAGGGCAAATAGGCATGGAGAGAGGGGGGAAAAAAAAATAAGAACTTACCCCTTGTTGGGGTTTCGTGGTGGAAATCACAAGTACTCTCTTCCAGAGTCTATGCTTCTGTCTCTACTTTGGAAATAAGCTGGGGAACTCAGGAATCACCGGCTACCATTGTCTGTGATGACCGTAGCTCCTGGAGGCTACTTTACAGGGTGTGGCCTTGAGGTCTTGGTGCTCAGCCTCAAGCATCATCTTACAATTGCCCCCCCCCCCACATTACCTTGGAGACTCAGAGATGCTGTTTGAAAAGCGTAGTTTAGATCTATGGCTGCAGAGGCAGACATTGGGTGGGTTGGCTTCCCCACTGCGCTTACCAGGAGAAGAGCCAGCCTGGGTGGCCTTGGGCCAGCTGCACAGGAGTCCCAGGGCTCCCCCTAGAGGAACAGAATGGGAAACCACTTCCGAGTGCTCTCTCTAACTGGAAAACCCTGAAAGGGGTTGTTGTAAGTCAGAATTAGCGTGATAGCATGTGATGATGGTGATGATGAATTACAGACAGATTTCAATGGACCTCATTCTGAGCAGTGTTTCGAGAGGAATTTTGCCGCTGGTGCCCATGCTTAGGAAGAGAAGATGAGAGTCAGGCCTATGTGGGAAAATGTTCCGTTTTCCTTATAGGAAGGCAAACCAGTTGGTCTCCAGCTTTGATGCTCTGGATGTTCTGGGCTTCCATTTCAAAAAAAAGAGTCACAGCCAGAATGGTTAGCAGCTGGGGGGGTCCGGGGAGTGGACCTCCCAAACATCTGGAGCACCAAAGCTTGTGAGCCACCAGTTTAGACAAGACTTAGCACCTGAGAACGGTACCGCGGCCAGTGACGACCCTTCAGTTTGTCCCTTTTAGAGAAGAGTTTGGAAACACACCATTTTTGGACATCAACCCCTGGGGGGGGGGTCTACCAATCAGCGTGACCGAAAGCAGGATGATAGATAGAATGAGTAGGAGAGGAAGAAGGAAACCAAAAACTTCCCTAAACTCTCAGAATACCAGCTTAGATGGATGAAAGGCCTGGTCGAAACAAGCAATTCCATGTGTTCAGGATGGACAGGGAGGTATACAGTGGTGCCTTGCTAGACGATGATAATCCGTTCCATTGAAATCGCTGTTTAACGAAATCATTGTCTAGCGAAAAGCATTTCCCCATTGGAATGCACTGAAACCTGTTTAATGCGTTCCAATGGGGAAGAATCGTCGTTGTCTAGCGAAGATCGGCCATAGGAAAGCCGCTTTGCGAACCGCCGATCAGCTGTTTAAATCGCTGTCTTGCAAAGCTTAGGTCCCGAAAACACCCGTTTTGCGAGCGCGGAGGGAGCTGCCAAAATCGTTGTCTAGCAAAAATCGGTTTGCGAAGCAGGGACCAAACATTGTCCAGCGAAATTCCCCCATAGGAATCACTGTTTTGCGAATCGCTATAGCAATCGCAAAAAGTCAATGTCTAGCGGAAAAACTGTCATGCGGGGTAACTGTCTAGCGAGGCACCACTGTATTCTACTCCACCGCTGAGCGCCAACTTTTCTGCATTGCAGATGATGGTTGACGTCACCTGCCCAAAGTCAGTACGGACGGAAAGGGGCATGAAACCTGTTCCGGAGCCTTGTAGCCCTCCTGGCCTGGGAAGGCGTAGCGCTCCAGCAACCAGCCACTCTCCGATAACACCAGGCTCTGGCGTAGCGCTAATGAAATCAGCTTCTCTCCAGCTACCAGCTATTCTCTTGGTAGCCCTGGATGATGTAACACCAGGATAATTGCTTGTTAAGCACAAGACCTAAGATCCCGGGGAAGCAGCTCCTCCTTTGAGAAGTGGGAACCAAGCAGCATGGAGGCAGCTTGCCCTCCCGATGCTTAGTGCTTCAAACCACCCCAGGCTTAGCCCATCCTCAAGATGATGGGAGTTTTGGCATCCCAAACATCTGGAGGGCCGCAGGGCAAGGAAGGCCCCTGAGCAGCCTTGCCCAATCCTCTTTCAGCATCTGCTGTATGTTTATAAAAGAAAAGGAATGCCTTATGCTTTCTGATGGGGAAGAGGAAAATGCTCTACATAGTCTGAGGAGCACCGCGGGCTGTTCTTCCAGAATAGAGAACAAGGTTTTAGAGCCGTGGCTTGGAAAACCCAGGAAGGATTTACTAAACATATTCCTTCATTCTTTTATCTCGGCCTACAGTCAGACACCGACTGGAAATGGTCATGCCGGGTGCACAAAAAAAGATGCCGATTACCATAAAAGAGATGGGGAGGGGGGGGGAAGGCACCGATGTGCATAATAATTGCATAGGCTAACTTATCATTGGGTGCAAAAAAAAATAAAGTCTGAATGATCTCTGGAGTCAAAAAGGATGAAACTGAGGCTGCTGTGCTTTGGGCACATCCTGAGAAGGCAAGATTCTCTGGAGAAGACAATAATGCTAGGAAAAGCTGAAGGCAGCAGGAAAAGAGGAAGACCCAATACGAGATGGAATGGCTCCCTAAAGGAAACCACAGGGTTGAGTTTGCAAGAGCTGAGCAGGGCAGTTGAAGATGGGACCATTTGGAGATCACTTTTTTGTGGGTCGCCGTAAGTCGGAGGGGACTGGACAGTGTGTAACAACAACAGAGTGAAAAGGGGCTCACTGGGTCTCTGGGGGACCTTCCAGCACTCAATCTTAGGCTCTGCCGGCTTTCTCTTTCCCAGACTCATTATTGGTTTTACATTCCCAGTAAAGGAGCAAACTGTTTCAGCTCGGCACCAATTAGTCCGAGCCGCAGTTCCCTTCAGGGACAGGCTGCTGGCATCTTATTAAAGCTAATTGGAAGTGGGCTGCTGGCGGTTGAAGGTGGATGATTAAACTCTGGGTGGCTGATCATTTGGTAAAAGCTCTCCGGGTTCCCACTGCCTCTTGCACGGAGGCTCTAGAGGTGTGGAACTCAGCGAAGGGGGCAGGAAATCCGTTCCGCATTTTGGGCCAAACTTCACCGGCACCGTCCGAAAGGGGCCAACTAATACCTTCAAAAAAGGAAAAAGAAAAACGCTCAGCACCTTGAATAAGCTCTTTGGAAGTCAAGTCTAAAATTGGCAGTGAATTTCAACAGCCTTCCTCGGTAGAACGGGGACCTGGGGCCGCGGTCTATTGCAAGACTTTCGGCCATGTGTTATCTGCCGATTTGTTTCATCTCCCGAAAGACACATCCTGGACCACCCCCGAGGCTCTTTGGAAGCCAAACAGGGAGGTCTGTTCTTCCTTCCGGATCTGCAGAGGCTGATGGAGGTTACTTGGTGATGTGCCGAGGGCCTGGTGCCTCTTCCTCATGATAAGTAGTTTTTCACTGATGCACAACATGTGTGCTCAAGACAGAACACTAGTCCTGTGAGCAAAAAGCTGGAAGTGGGCAAACTGCACAAGATTGTTAATCCATTTTCCCCTGCCCCTGGAAGGGCTTGGACAGAGGGAAGGTCCCATCAACCCCTTCTATTAACTGCATTATAGGGGAAGGAAGGAAGGAAGGAAGGAAGGAAGGAAGGAAGGAAGGAAGGAAGGAAGGAAGGATCAAAGTTAGGCACTAACTTTTACTGATTCCCACATCTTAAATACCTTAATCTCTCCTGCTGCAATTAATGGCACTTAAAAACAATTCCATTTCCCTGTTGTTGTTGTTTTCTCTTTCCAGACCACTCAAACAATCATGAGCAGAGAATGGCAATAATGCATTATAAATAATGCTGCTAAGCATTACATGTTATGTTTGGGGCATAAAAGCAGCTTTAAAAACAACAACAAGATAATGACTAGTAACTTTGTGACTTCTGCAAGAACTCAACAATGCTGGAGTTATGGAGGTTAGACTCATTTGGAAACCCTTTGGACTATTTCTGCATTTCTAAGTATCTCTTTTCGGAAAGAATCATCACTTAAAACCAAAGTAACACATCTCCTCCCAATATGCTATTTTTTAAAAAGTAATGAGAATAAATTATTATTTTAAAAACACACATACATACAGTTCACATTCTGATTTTAGGAAATCATTTCCCTGGAACCCTATGGGGGCTCACTCAGGCTGCACACACCTGGATCCAGGCACAGAGTCATAGAATCATAGAGTCAGAAGGGGCCTCGAAGGCCATCCAGTCCAACCCCTGCTCAGTGCAGGAATAAAATCAAAGCAGATCTGCCAGGCAATTATATACATTTTTCTTGAACGCCTCCAGTGTTGGAGTGTTCACAAACTCCCAAGGTAACTGGTTCCACTGTTGTACTGCTCTAACAGTTAGAATGATTTTCCTGAGATTCAGCCTAAATCTGGCTTCCTGTAGCTTAAGCCCACTCTTGTGTGACCTGCACTCTGGGATGACTGAGAACAGATCCTGCCCCTCCTCTATATGACAGCCTTTCAAACATAGAAAAGGAGATCTATCTATCTATCTATCTATCTATCTATCTATCTATCTATCTATCTATCTATCTATCTATCTATCTATCTATCTGTCTGTCTGTCTGTCTGTCTGTCTGTCTGTCTGTCTGTCTGTCTGTCTATCTATCTATCTAGCTAGATAGCTAGATAGCTAGATAGCTAGATAGATAGATAGACAGATAGATAGACAGACAGACAGATAGATAGATAGATAGATAGATAGATAGATAGATAGATAGATAGATAGATAGATAGATAGATAGATAGATAGATAGATAGATAGACAGACAGACAGACAGACAGACAGACAGACAGATAGATAGATAGATAGATAGATAGATAGATAGATAGATAGATAGATAGATAGATAGATAGATAGATAGATAGATAGACAGATAGATAGATAGTCCGTCCGCCCACCTTCCTACCTACCGACCTCCGCCCGCCCGCCTGCCTGCCCGCCCGCCCGCCCGCCCTCCTTCCTACCTACCTACCTACCTACCTACCTACCTACCTACCTACCTACCTACCTACCTACCTACCTACCTACCTACCTACCTACCTACCTACCTACCTAACTAACTAACTAACTAACTAACTAACTAACTAACTAACTAACTAACTAACTAACTAACTAACTAACTAACTAACTAACTAACTAACTAAAATACAAAGAGCTCTCTGCTGGATCAAATCAAAATGTGATTTGATTTGAACTGCCAGCAATTGGCTTTTTGCACTGTTTATCTGTGGGGCCATGGAGAATTGACCAAGAAGAGGAGAGGGTGGCCACCATCACTGGCTCCTACACCCTGGCAGCTGCGCTGGTTTTCAGAACTCTTTGTTCTCTGCTCCTTGGCCAATGGCACCGAGTAGCCACAGGAAGATGCATCCATCCCAAATTTGCCAGGTTCCCCTGAGGAGTTGGTAACACTACCAAGAACTTTGGAAAGGTGGCTTTCACGGGCTGTAAAACTCTGAGAAGTTGGAAGGCAAAACTGTGGTGCTTGAGTAGATCACAGAAGGACTGAGCAGCTTTGATCCCATTAATGAAATCTTAGTCCGTTAATCACATCAGCTCTAGCTGATGAATGAAGTGCACGCCAATTCGTTCATCTGCATTCAAATTCTGGGAAGGCATAAAAACACACTTTCTTTTAAGAGCAGCATCCAATTGGTCGGTGCCCCACCAGATGTGCCCGGACTGCGACTTCCTTGGACTGATTAAGAAGTGGAATTCTGTTTTAGACAAGAAGCGTATGGGTTACAGCAACCCCGCTGGTCAAACGTATATTCTGTTCTGTGCAAGGCAGAAGGTGGCCTGCCCAGTCCAAGAAAACATAGGAAATGTCTCATGATGGCTTTAAAAACAAGGCTGTCAAAAATAATATCTGGTTGCCTGATTCATGGGCACAGTGTGCGTTCTTTACTGATCACTGCCTTTTTAACCTGTCAGTTTAAATGATTACTCAACGAAAGCAGTGAGTAGCTCACACATTTTTCAAACAACACGTTCGTCTTGGATACAACCAGGAAATTGGTCTCCTCCAACTTGGCACCCTCCCATTATCCCCAGCCAGGATGCTGAAGGACACCATGCTGGAAAGGAAAGCCCGTATCACATCCCTCCTACTGTTTCCTCCGCTCAGGGATTGTATCCATCGCTGATGACCAGAGGAGAGGAGGAGGAAGTAGAACAAGCTGACAAACGGGGTCAGCCGCCCAATGCCCAATGGGCCGTGTCCGGCCCGCAGAATGATCTAATGTAAATCTGTTGCTTAATTTCAAAAGCCCTTTGCAAAGTGTGAGTGGTTACAGGCCCTGGGAAAGTGAAATGATGCCCCTTTCCTACAGCCTGCTTGGTAGGGAAGAAGAGGAGGAGGAAGAGGAGGGTATGGCCTGCACACACACACACACACACACAGAGAGAGAGAGAGAGAAAAGAGGGTGGGCTACGATTTGGTTTTGACCTCATCTACTGCTGTCATATGACTCCTGTCCAACCTTGTCCAATTAAGCCTTAAGGAATACACCTGTTGACATCCTAATATTATGGGGCCATCATGGGAAATTTCCCTTTTTTGACTATGCTAGCTGTGGGTTCTGAGACTCAGAGTCGAAACTACCGAAACATTCCCCATCTCTGTGCAGGATGCCCTAAAGAAGCCCCCGTTCGACTGCGTGTCCTAGGACGAAACATCCCTTCTTTTCCCAAACGTGAAAAGCAAAGCCGATAAATTCAGCCGGGCCACCGCCGAGCTACTCCAGGCAAAGAGGCCACCTTCCACCGTTGTCCTTGTCCCTCTCTCCAGTCACCCAGATTCACCCATAGCTCATCACCACTAATTAGTGATGCTATAAACCAAGGTGCCCTTGCCTACAGGGAGATGTCACCGGGCAAACAGGACTGACTTCCAAATTAGGAGAAGGCTGCAGGTCTCATTGTCAGCCATGGGTCTCCCATCGTATGACGGTGGTCCATGGGGTCACGGGCGACTTGATGGCCCATCGCAACAACAACAACCCCAGAGAGCTTCTGCAGAGTTCTGACTCAGCCCCACCATATAAGGGGAGTCAACAGCCTCCATCATTACTCCTCCTGTGGCTAAAGAGCCAAATGACAATTTCACAAACATGCTGTTCTGCATTATAAATCACCATCGCATGTTGTCAAGTTGATTCCGAACTGTGGCAACTCTTTCCAGGGTTTCCTAGACGGGGAGCCCTCAGAAGTGGTTTCCCTTTTTCTGGGATTTTGCAAGCTTGCCCAAGGCTACCCAGGTTGGCTATTGTACCAAGAGGCACAGTGGGGATTTGAACTCCCAACCCACTGGCTCCAACCCCCTGAGCTATCCAATGAGCTCCTGTTCTTCATTATAGAAGGAAAATAACACAGACAACAGAGTGTCCATATCTTGTATAGATACTAGCAGCTTGATGGACGAGGTCTCCCTCATGGGGCCCCCAGTCCAAATCACATACACGCACAATAACTTTTTCAGAAAGAAAAAGATGTTGCAAATTCCAAATATTTTCCCGTCATCCTTAATTAGCCTTTTCTGCACCATGCAATTTAGCTCGATCCAGGCCCGCAGTTGCCAACTGATCAGAAGACCCACTGCCTTGCTCTTCTGCCCTTGACAGCAGTTGTGGCAAGCAGCGGACAAAACTTTTCACAGCGTAAAGAGCAACACTGTTTTCTTTTATTTGTTTCCTCATTCTTTCACGTAAGTCATTTTCGCCAGCCTCACTTTTCCATACCCGACATTTCCCCCAAGGCGGCTGATAACATGCAAGTAACAGAGCAAGCAGACACCCAGAATTAAATAATCTAAGCAGGAGACAAGACAATATGCATAAGGTCTTTCCAACTTCTTTGTCTATTGAACAACAACACATTTTTGCTGAAATGCCGTGCAAAATTGCAAAAGGTTTTTCAGGCCCCCCACTCGTTACTCAACCCAAGCCATATGGTCAATGCCTCCCGAGGAAAGTCTGCAGAGCCATGAGGGGTAAAACGGTTGCCAACTCTTGTTGCGGCTATCACAAGTATTCTAAGAGGGTAAACAGCAGAAGATGGGACTAAAGGTTTAGGGCATTTATCTGCAGGAAAAAAACACGTGCAATGTGAGTTCTTGCTAATTTAGTTAGAAGAAACTCCCTTTGATGTCCATGCGGATTCCTCCCAGGGAAAAATATTTAGAGCCATCATCTCAATTTCCATGGTAAATTATTGTATTTATCATTACCTGAGACCTCCCCCAGGAAGTGCAAGAAAACATCAAGCATTAAATAGTTTGAATGATCTCTAATACTCTTGTTCTGATCCTTGGGATTTACTCCATTTTTCTTCCCTACTTTTCTGCTATTAGATACTGATCAAGTTGACCATCAGCGTTATCAGCTAGAACAATCCCATTGAAAGGAATGGGACTGGTTACTCACCCCTTTTGTAAGTCTTGTAGGTTTCAGTGGGTCTACTCAAATGGAGACTAAAACTGAATTTAGCCCTAGACATATTGTTTTGGACTGGGGCGTGCCTCTAAGGGATTGAAAACCGGATTTCACAATATATATTATTTCTCACCGTTAAGGTTATTTCACCTCTCTCTCCAGGCTTCTTCTACACATTTGGGTTTTGTTTCGGTTCCCCTGGCTATTTCTGTGCCTTTACTCCTGCGGCTAAGCGCCCAACCATCCTTTCACAAAGCTGCTATTCTGAATTATAAATAATAATTGCATGCTGCCAGGTTGGTTCCAAGTTAGGGCAACCTCAGTTCAAGCGTGCAGATGTGCTGATGGGAGCTCAAACAGGGTGGGGGGGACAGCTTTACTTAGTGGCCATTGGGGGGGACATGCCTGTGGGTGTTTAGCTTTCTGCTGAAAGCAGAGGAGCAGAGGAAGGTGGCAACCTCGCCTTCCGAACAGGGAAAATGCCCCTCTGCCTTGAAGACTTGGGAGTGGGGTGGGGCAAACACCTTACTGGGGGGCAGACAGCACACATGGGGGGGGCTGGGAGAATAGCAAAGACTTTCCTGTACTCCGTTGATTGACTGGTTGATGAAAAAATACCTCTTGATTGCCAGCCTGCCTTCTCCCCAAGCCATGCGCAAGGAAAGAGATAAAGAGCGATTTGTAAACAGATAGATAGATAGATAGATTAGATAGATAGATTATTTTTAATAGTATAGTTTATGGTGTTTTTAACTGTGACTTCTGTGTTGTTTTTAACACTAAGAACCACCTCAAGCCCCTTATGGGAAAAAAGATAGATAGATAGATAGATAGATAGATAGATAGATAGATAGATAGATAGATAGATAGATAGATAGATAGATAGATAGATAGATAGATAGATAGATAGATGTCAAAACATAATCTTTTAAAAAGAAAACATGCCAGAAACATTCTGAGAAGAGAGAATTTAAAAAAACGCTTTGGAAACGGTCTTGGAACGCCAACTCGAAATCCTGAACACCGGGAGGAAGAGGGGGGAATGAAATTAAAGGAAAGGAAGACGGCAGGCTGCTCCTAAGGCGCTTTGCTTAACCCCCCCCCCGCCTTTCTTGTTCCTCCCAAACCCTTTTTCAATCCATCACCTGTTCCAGCACACACACATACATTATATGGACGCGCTCCGGTCTGGATGCTCCAGAGATACAAACCCAAACACAAGCTTCCAGGAAAAGAAGAAATATTATTTCTCCTTTTCCTGGAAGCTTGTGTTTGGATTTTTTTTATTTTATTTCTGGAGCATCCAGACCGGAGCGCGTCCATTTCGGAGAGGCGCATCGCTGGAGGGAGAAGGGGACCCAGGCGTCCGGGCGCGCCCCCCCCCCCCCAGTTCCTCGACAACCTCCTTGCCTGGCTCTCCCTCTCTCTCCCCCCCTCCCCCGATCCTTCACTCACCTCCCCACTCTTGGCTCCCGCCGCGGCCCCCGGCAGAGGGGTGCTCCGGCCGGCCACCGCCTCCTCCTCCTCCTCCTCCTCCTCCTCCTCGTCCGGCTGCTGCTCCTCCTGCTGCTCCTGCTGGTCCTCCCGCAAGCATCCAGGCGCTTCCGAGCCGGTCCTTCCTCCTTGCGGGAGGAAGACGTGGCTCCTGCCGCTGGTGCTGATGCTGCGGGCGCGGCGGTCGGTGCCAGGCTGCCCGGGGGCAGCGGCTGGAAGCATCCGGGTGGCGGTGGCGACGGTGATGCTGATGGTGATGGTGGGTGTCTTCCCCCCCTCCCCGTGCCGCCGCCGCCGCCGCCGCCGCGCCTGGGTGGCTGCTCCGCCGGGCAGCGCCGGTGGCAGGGTGGCAGCGAGCTGGCAATGGCAGCCGAGGCGAGAGAGGCGAGAGAGGCGAGGCCCGGCCCAGCCCAGCCCCTGGGGGGCAAAGAGGGAAGACGGCCCTGGAGCCCTGCCAGGCCAATGATGCCTGATGCCCGGCTCGGGGGGGGGGGCAGGGATGGGCAGAGCAGAGAGCAGAAGCGGGCATTTATTCTCTCTCTCTCTCTCTCTCTCTCTCTCTCTCTGACACACACACACACACACACACACACACACACACACACACACACACACACACACACACAAGGAAAAACTTCACCTGGTTCCAAAATCCTCCTCCTTGGGCATTTTCTGGGCAGGACCAATTTCCGCTGGAGAGGAAGACTTTCCTGTCCAGCAAAAGGCCCCGCATGGGTCAGAAAAATCTTGTGATGGCCACACATTTTGCCTAGAGGCGTATTGGGGGTGGGCGGTTTGCTACTTGCTTCACAACTGTCTTGGGAAAAGTGGGAAGGCAGCAGGAGAAGAGGGAGGCTGAACGGGAGACGGATCCACTCGTCAAGGAAACCACAACCTTGTGTTTGTCAGAGCCCACTTACTTACTTACTTACTTAAATAAATGATTTATCCGCTATCCGCCACCTTTCTCCCCATAGGGACCCAAGGTGGCTCACAAAATAAGAAATTGAAAAAAACACTACGTAAGTGTCACATTTAGATGAATATAACCTTAAAAACAATAAATCAATCTACATTAAGATTAAACCGATCATGTACAATTTAAAAAAAAAACTTTTGAAACCTGTAAGTTAAAAAAACAGCATCCTTGAGATAACTGAATGCTAGCCATCATCCTCAGCTATTCGCTAAGCTGACTGGGCGCAATGGGAAATGGAGCCTGGTGCCATCTAAAAAGTCACAGGTTTCTCACGCCCCGATGTGGAGACCAGTGGAGGAAGGTGGCTGGTGTCATTTATTTTTCATGTTGTCTTGAAGATAATGGCTTTCTTTGATTTCCTGGTGCAGAATCCGATTAGGCAGGAAGGAGCATGATAGTAAGGAGGGTTTTTGAGGACTGGTGCCTGCAAGGTCCGGATGATTGATCCAGGAAACAGAGGGTAAAAAACAGAGTCAACCCGGGGGACTTTGCTGCCCGAGAGAGAGAGAGACAAGTGGCATATGTAACAAGCAACTCAAAATGCAGGGCACGTTTAGCAAGTTCCTTCAAATCCTAAATTCTCCTTCTTCTTATCATTATAATCATCATCTTAGACCTGCAGAGCTGGAAGGGACCCTATGGGTCATCAAGTCCATCCCCTGCCAATTAGGCACAGGGGGGAACTGAACTCCCAGCCTGTAGCTCCTCATACAGAGAGATCTACACCATTGAGCTATCTAAGCAGTTTTGTGTAGCTTTCCCAAGGCTACACAGGCTGGTTCTTTCCCAAGAAGCATAGCGGGGGATTCGAACTCCCAACCTCATGCCTCAACCACTGAGCTACCCACCCATCACCGGTCTTCTCCTGCCAGAGATTGGAAGTTGTCACTTCTCCAGAACTCTGTATGGCTCCGATTTGGTACATCTCTGTTTTATCATCAGGCAAAGAAGGCATAAAACCCTGTGTTCAGGCAGATGATCTGGAAAAAAAGGGACCCGTCAGGAGGCCCAGGGCTCTGGAAAGCAGGCTGCCAGCGTGTGAACATGGAGTCTACAGACTGCAAGGGACCAAACACAGCAATTTATGGTCTCCTTGCAGACAAAAGCTTGGTGGAAATTTATGATCTGAAGATTTATCCCATAGCTTAGGAGAGCGTGCTGAAATATTTGAAGAAGGAGAGCAGAAAAATGTGCCCAGGAGCCTAGCAAGGAAGCTGGTTGCCTTGACTTGCCTTAACTGGTATTATGGCCTGATCCTGCAAGGACCTCTTCTCTCCTCCTCCTCCTCCTCCTCCTCCCACCATAGGCTGGGGGTTATGCTGGCCATTTGGTCTTCCTACGTGGCAGTGCCCTTCCTTTCTGCATTTTAAGTGCTTTGTGGTTTCTTCCTTTTCATCCTTTGCTTTGGTAATTCTTTGCTGGTTGTCCTCTCAATCCAAGAAACGTTTCGCATCTGGGAGTAAATCTACATTTACAGGACATGTAATCATGGGCTCGAGCAGCAGGAAGCCAGGTTTCGGCTGAACATCGGGAAAAACTTCTTAACTGTTAGAGCAGTACGACAACGGAGTCCATGACCTCAGGAGGTGGTGAGTGTTCCAACACTAGAGGCCTTCAAGAGAAAATTGGATGACCATCTACTAGATCTGTTTCGACTTGGATTCCTGCCCCGAGGAGGAGGTTGGACTGGATGGCCTTAGAGGCCCCTTCCAACTCCATGATCCTATGGCTCTAAGATTTCAAATGCATTTTTAAAACCCACACCTGGATTAAAATCCGTGACTCCATGCTGTACGGTAGAACCGAGAATGCATAGCACGGCACAATGCATTGTAATGCTCATTTCTCAAAACAAAAGTTACATTTTTTTGTCACGTGTTCCCTCCTCAGCAATAAAATAACAACAATAATAGGAAGAGAAGAAATGAGGGGGGGGATTGAATTCAGATCCTTGGCCCCTGCCAAGGGTAAGAGCTCCTGGGAAGTTTTCTGCTTTTCTAGGCTTCTCCAAAGACCTGCGTTCAGATCTGGACACAAGAGGTAGCCGGACGACCCCCTTAGGGCCACTTCTCAGCTCCCTGGGGGCTGCTCGGTCCTCAATGTGACCGGGGATCAATTAAATAATTCTCCACAGCTGGCCCAGCTGCAAATCCCTGAATACTGGCCAGATTGCTGTCCTGCCCTTCCTGCAGCGCTCGGAAGGAGAGCCCGCTCACCCTTTGTGCGCTGGTTTGATCCTTCCAGAGACTGGGCTAACACTGCGCCGGTTCCCTATACTTTTTGCTCAACTTCCCCGAGCATCTTCCGTTCTGAACAAACTCCTGTTTATACACGGTCTGGAAAGGGCACCTTTTTTTTCTAGGATCTTACAGCCGAACCAGCACTCTGAATAAGCAACAGAACATCATTGATGGTTGTTGTGGGTTTTTCGGGCTCTTTGGCCGTGTTCTGAAGGTTGTTCTTCCTGACGTTTCGCCGTCTTTGTGGCCGGCATCTTCAGAGGACTGGAGTAGAGCTGAACATCACTGACATTTTCATTTTTTTGTTGACCAAAAAGAGAGGGAGGGAGGGAGAGAGCAAATATAGATATCAACAGTAGTTGTAGAATGCTGTTGTTATGTGCCATCATCACCTCCAGCTTATGGCGACCCAATGAATGAGCCATCTCCTAAACGCCTTCTCCTTAACTGCCCTGCTCAGCTTCAAGCCCGTAGCTTCCTCGAGGGAGTCCATCCATCTTGTATTGGGTCTTCCTCTTTTCCTGCTGCCTTCCGCCTTTCCCAGCAGGACGGTCTTTTCCAGAGAATCCTACCTTCTCAGGATGTGCTCAGAGCAGGGCAGCCTCAGTCTCAACAATACAGTACTTACGGTAGATGGCAGAAACTTAGGAAAAGCTGAACACTGAGATCAGAGGGACGAGAAACTTATTACAATATTAGGATGTGAGTCTAGACTGGAATGGGACACCCCTGGCATTGGGCCTGCCTGCCCCCGCCCCACACCCTTTGGTCGTGTGGGCCAGGAAACACGTGGAGACCCCACATCCCTTGTATCTCACATGTAATCCTTCTGTAAATTATGTGGCTCTTCAGAGAAGCTCTACTTTGTCCCCCCCCCCTTTCTCCCAGTCCTTGCAGTTAGCAAGTTTTCTGTCAAGGGAAGGCGTGGCTTTTACCAGATTATTTTTTGAAGATGCCTCTCAAGAGGATTCTGAGAATATTTGCTTGCTTGTTGGACTCCAAAGCCAATAAACCAAGGGTGGTAAGGGCTGGCACTTGGGAGGGCTTGGAAACTCAACTGAGGCAGGCGAAGGGGAGGTCTGGCAGCCACCCTTAAGCCCGAGGGGGACACAAACAAGGTGTTTTAATTCAGCATTTTTCTTATCTTGCAAGAGCTGAGCAGGAGAACAGAGGTCCGGCTTAGGAACGATCTCGGCTGTGTAGAGGAGGCGTTTGGCTGTTCGGACATGGCCCTCAAGCAGAGGTGGACATTCCCAAGAGCCCCACGGAAGACCCACACCCCTATATCCACCAGAGCTTTCTTGGGCTGCAG
The DNA here is from genome assembly GCF_051106095.1 of Pogona vitticeps. Classification (NCBI taxonomy): domain Eukaryota; kingdom Metazoa; phylum Chordata; class Lepidosauria; order Squamata; family Agamidae; genus Pogona; species Pogona vitticeps. Next base: position 2,878,946 of record NC_135791.1, on the reverse strand, counting down.
GCCGTGCTTCAGAGGATCCACCCGCACGTCCATCGGCTCTAACCATTGCACCTGACCGGATATAAGCCTCTGCTTCTGGTCCTTGTCCCTTGTTAGCACGCGACCTGTAACTGTATTGACTTCTCTGGGGCCAAAGTTCTGTTAACTTCTCCTACTGGCATAACATTGTCAGCACAAATCTCAGCAACGAACGGCACAAATTAAGAAGTCCATCCTGGCATTTCCTTGCTTGCTATATTAGGGGTTCAACAGCAAATGATTTAGTTGGCTTTTTAACTACTAGCCATTTGCTACCCGTTGGACATCTGCAGATAAATAAGCAGTTCATGAGATGGAATGTATATCCTACCTTTCTAGCTGGACCCATGGAGGCGTATAAAAGATTTTAAAATGCCAGTCGGAAAGCAACAAACACCATAGATTACAAGATTTAAATGTTTAAACCTATCAACCATCAAAAATACTAGATAAAGCCCCTTTAAAACAGTTTAAAATGCATTTAAAAGGTAAATTTGTAAAAGGTAGGTGACCCTTAAGCCAGTCTCCTTTTTTTCCTTTTAATCCCCACACTTTCCTTTCTTGTTCATCAGACTGGCAACTTCCGGGTTATTTTGTCAAGCCACTTTAGTTGATGCTTTGTTAGAATTGTTCTGAGAAATGATAATGTGATACAAAAACTTGCTTTTGGAGCGCAAAGCTCGTGGTGTCTTGATCTGGAAATGCTGTATGCTCCAGTGATTGAGGAATTCATCAAGCGCCACAATCCCGGGGCGCCTCCAGAAGAAGGGAAGGGTAAACCACCTCTATGTTAGCAAGGTAGGCAGAAGTGACTTTATGGTAGTTTTAGTCCAGCAACTTGAAAAAAATCCCATCCCTAATGTTACATGATTCGGTAGAATGGAGAGGCTGACCTAATTAAACTTCGTATCAGCAAGCTGTTCTGCCTGGTTACGTTTTCCGTCATTCCTGCGTGCTGGGGAAAATGGCCCTTTGAGACGGCTGTAAAGTTTGATCAGCTCTGTAACTAACTCACCATCATCAGCACTTCTCTCTGATGGATAGCTAGGCCATGACAAGGCTCAACGGTTGCTCTCTGTCCCCACCTTAAGGCCAAAGGACGCACTGCAGCTTTTGCCCTCCCTGCCAGTGTTAGACCAACGAATTCCAGAAAGGTAGCATCATCCGTCTGCAGCCCGTTTCTGTGAAAATCACAAAGAGTCTTGAGGAGCTTGAAAGACTAACAAGTTTTACTCGCAACAAGATTTGGAGGGTTCCGCAAAACTGTCCGTCAAAGAAGAAAAAAAGAAAGCTAATAGACTTCAAGTTGCGAGAAGGCTTTGCTTGTTAGGTATTGGATGCATAGGGATGTTAGTGCCAATAGGATCTGGATTTTTTTAAAAAATCCCTCTTAATTCTGTAAAAGGCTAATTATGCAATGGGCCCCTAAAAAGCCTGAGGGAGGAGAGTGGCATATCAATGTCCAGGAGAAGAGAAAAAATGTCCCCTAGCTACTGGGAAGTTGTCCTGGGTTCTAGACATTGACATATTGGCTGAAATCCTATTGCGCAGCTCCGCATGCATAATGAAGATGACATAGTTGTCAGTAGCAAATCACTGCTAATTAAAAGTTATACATTGAGCTCAAGATCAGATGATATACCTGTTTTTTTCCCCTTTGTTGTCTACTTGCTTCCAGGATTTTCTTAAACTTTGCAACCTGCACTCCATTGTCTCCATTCCTCTGATTTACTGCATCCACACGCTGATTGCCATTTCTGGAAAACTGATTCCCTTTCCCTGTTTTAAAAGGGGGATACTTTATGTCTGTAAAACGGCAGAATCATCACCAGCAGACAAGGATGCTTGACGCAAAGCTGACGTCTGATATAATAAACAGTCTTGCAGGTGGTTCCCGGAATGCTGACGGTGCAAAAAAAATTCAGTTCTACCTCCTTTCCGGAAAAAGTTGCAACTCAAGAGGCCTGGCACATGAAGACCTTGTTCTGCACAGTAGAAAAGTGTGATCTGCCTGTGCTGAGCACATCCTGTGCTTCTTTTCTGATGAAACAGCTTTTGCGTGAGAAATGGCGCATTGCTTGATTGGTGACAGAATGTGGAGCTATCACACACACAAAGACATGTTACACAGAAGCATCTGTAAAACACCTGGACCCACCAGCTGGCTTAAAATATGGGTACTGGTTTCATCTAGGATACAAATTCAGCAGCCATTCCATGAAAGTCTGATGTACAAGCAGGTCAAGTGTTATGCAGGAAAGAGTGTTAGTGAGCTTCTTTTCACCATGGAATGACCCAAGGAGGACCTCTATAGTTCCCTGCTGGGAAATGAAATGCTTATAAAGATGGGAAAAAAAGAAAATATTTAGTTCATTACAAGCACTTGGTCCTATGCTGGTTATAGAAGGGTTAAAAATACAAGTAGATGAGCTGACAAAGAGCACAGATACATTAATTTTTTAAAAAATAACTCTTTATTTCAGATGCCATAACTCCAGCATCATTTAAAGCAAGGAAACAAACTTCCTTCTAGATGAAAACAAGCTCAAACACTTCGAAAGGAATCATAATTATAAGCAAGCCTGGGTGAGCCAGAAGTAAACACTGTTTCTTCTGTTGTTGTTTAATTGTTAAGTCTTGTCTGACTCTTTGTGACCCCATGGACCAGAGCACGCCAGGCCCTCCTATCTTCCACTGCCTCCCGGAGTTGGGTCAAATTCATGTTGGTCACTTCGGTGACACTGTCCAACCATCTCATCCTCTGTCATCTCCTTCTCTCCTCTTGCCTTCACACTTTCCTAACATCAAGGTCTTTTCCAAGGAGTCTTTTCTTCTCATGAGATGGCCAAAGTATGGGAGCCTCGGCTTCAGGATCTGTCCTTCCAGTGAGCACTCAGGGTTGATTTCCTTCAGAATGGATAGGTTTGTTCCCCTTGCAGTCCAGGGGACTCTCAAGAGCCTCCTCCAGCACCACAATTCAAAAGCATCAATTCTTCGGCGGTCAGCCTTCTTTATGGTCCAGCTCTCACTTCCATACATCGCTACTGGAAAAACCATAGCTTTGACTATGCAGACTTTTGTTGGCAATGTGATGTCTCTGCTTTTTAAGAACCTATCTAGGTTTGTCACCGCTTTCCTCCCAAGCAGCAGGCGTCTTTTAATTTCGTGGCTGCTATCACCATCTGCAGTGATCATGCTTTTTTAATGGTCCAGCTCTCACTTCCATACATCACTCCTTTCTTCCATAACCTGAAACAAATCATGGTCTCATTCAATAACGTAAAAATCTGTATTGGATGCCTGTTGTTTGTCATTGGTGGAGTGTCTTTGGCTATTCTAAGGAAGATCAATAAGCCTGAGTTAGTGTAGTTTTAAGGAGGGCGATTCCCTCCTGCATCTTTAGCTCCGTGTGTTTTGCTACTGACAGGTAGGAAAGGTGCGTTCACTCCCTGCAGCTCATGTCTGCGAATCACTGGGGTTTTCATGGTTGTTGTGAGTTTTTCGGGCTCTTTGGCCGTGTTCTGTAGGTTGTTCTTCCTAACGTTTCGCCAGTCCCTGTCGCTGGCATATTCAGAGGACAGCACTCTGTGAAATTCAAAATGACCAGAGTACAGAGTGCTGTCCTCTGAAGATGCCGGGCACAGAGACTGGCGAAACATTAGGAAGAACAACCTTCAGAACATGGCCAAAGAGCCCAAGAAACCCACAACAATTATTAGATCCTGGCCGTGAAAGCCTTCGCAAATACACTGGAGGTTTCAGTTTAGAAAAAAAAAGATATATTAAATATATTAAAATATATTAAAATAGCCCAGGGAGGGCAGCAATTAAGGAATTAAAAAAGATCGAGTAAAAGGATGTATCATTAGAGACTAAGACCATCCACACTCTTGTATTCCCAATCACCATGTATGGATGTGAAAGCTGGACTGTAAAGGAAGCTGACAGGAATAGAACAATAATTTGTTTGAAATGTGGTGCTGGAGGAGAGCTTTTTGTGAACACGCTGGATTGCTGGAAAGACACACAAGTGGGTCCCAGATCAAATCAAGCCTGAATGATCTCTGCAGGGAAAAAATGATGAAATTCTTATTTTTGGGAACACCATGAAAAGGCAGGATTCTCTAGAGAAGGTAATGATGCTGGGAAAAGCGGAAGGCAGCAGGGAAAGAGGAACACCAAATGCGAGAGGGAGTGACTCCCTAAAAGGAAGCCACAGGCTTGAGTTTGGAGGATCTGAGCAGGTCTGTTGAGGACAAGGCCTTCTGGAGAGGACTGAGTCATAGAGTTGCCATAAGTCAAGGGTGACTTGACAGCATGTAATTTCTGAGAATACCAAGGGGACTGGATCACCTGCGTGATGAGAGAGAAGGCAAAATGTGTGCCACCCCACAGCCCATCCATATTTAATCAATGTAACTATCAATGGACTCAGTGGGGCATCTTAGACCCAAAATAATATAGCACTGTTATGCATTATTGAAATTTTTTACTTACATTACACATATCAGCCCTTTAAAAGGTAAATACATGAATACATGCAAACTCTTAGCCCAAGGAAATGTGTTAGTGCTTAAGGTGCCAAGAGATGATTAACTGCCTTTGCTGCAGCAGGATAATTTGGATATTTCCCTCCCACTCCAAAACCGATTGAATAGGATTTAATTCCAAGTAAAAAAAAAAGGCTTTGCATCTGATTGCAAGAGTTGACCCAGGTCTACTTGGAAGTAAATCAGGCTGAACTGAATGGATGGAATTCACTCTCCAGAAAGTATACACATGCAGGCTTAGCCTTATAGGGATGATGATGATGATGACCCTTCCACAGAGTTCATCCGAGGTTGCAGTCCTGCTCCCTCCTCCCCCGCCTGGAGATCAGAGCTCACTGCACTGTTCAAAGGCACCTAGGGATAAAACTACGATTCCCAGCACGCCTTGCGGGGAAAAAAAACCCGCAGTAGCTCCTCCGCTTCCAGGCTCTCTCGCGATGTTTTCCGGCGCCACGAGATTCCGAAGGGAGGAAAGCGCGCCGGCTCCTTCGCGCCTGCGTAGTGAGGGGAGGGGGGTAAAAGGAGTCCCCGCGCGTCAGGGAAGGGGCGGGGCTTGCTCTTCCCCTCACTCTCAGCCCCGCCGCCATCTTGTTTCGCCGCCGCTGCCGCGCTCGCTCCGTCCGTCAGATTTCCCCGCCCCCCCGTCCCTTTCCCGTTTCGGCCGGGGGTGCGCGGACTGAGGCGGGCGTCCCGGCACTTGGCAGCTGCGGCCGAAGGACAGCGGCCACCACGGACGCGGACCAGAGCGGTGAGTTCGGAAAGGCTCCTGAGGGGAGACCCGCTGAAGAGGAGCGGCGGTTGGGGCGCTTCGCCTCGCTTACCCCCCTTCCCCTCCCCCAATCTCCTGCGGACGCCATTCACGCTTCCCGCGCTCCTGATTGGCTGGGGCGCCTGCCCCCCTTGGCGTTTCTGATTGGCCGGCCGTGGGGGAAGGCGGGAGGCCGGAACTCCGTCTCGGCCATTGGGCCGGCGTCTGCGGGCGGACCGGGGAGAAGACAGGAGGCCGGAGGAAATAACATATTTTTTTTTTCTTCCCGCCTACTCTGGGCACAACGGTCGGAGGGGGCGGGGCTTAAAAAGGGGCGGAGCCTGAAGAGTCCCAGGCTAAACTTTATGGATAACAGGTTTGGCGGGCTCAGCCTAGGAGGGGGATGAACAGGTGACGCAGGCTCGAGTTGGTTCGTCTAGTTAGGGCAGCACCAGGTGTACGTGGACTTCTTTTAAAAAAGAAAATGGGACTTGGTTTTTGGATCCACGCAGAGCTTGGACTGCTTTGCTTTGCTTTTGCAGGACAGTTGGCTTATCTAAAATATTCATGTGCTGCCTTTATCAATGCTAAAATAATGAATTATCACAATATTATTAAGAATCAAATAGATAGCATTTTTAAACTTATGAAAAAGAGCAATATTAAGAACAGCAGGAAACCCCCCCTTGCTGTGAACCAGTTCCGAAAATCCTGTGGGATGCCTGCCTGGTGAGATGCTAGGATGCAGTCGTCCTGCCTCTGTTGTGTATGTCTCAGTGGCCATGAGGCACTGAAGACCTTCCTTTCATCTGTCTCTCTCTCTCACACACACAGAGGCATTCCCCCCCTTTTTTTTTGCATTAGAGAATAAGGCCAGGACAGCTCTGGATCTGTGAGATCCAGGTGTTTCTAAAATTATTATTTGCTGTGATCTGTGAGATCCGATTGTTTTTTTTTTTTAATTTGCCTTAATTATATGGCAGGGTGGAGGGTCCAGTAATATTCCCGCTGTTGGCTGGTCTGTCATTCATTGGGCATCCCATGCCTTGTGCCTGGCCCACTGTGGCTTTTGCTGCTGATGTCCTTGTTCTTGTCTCCTCCTTGTATTGGTTTGTCTCCGGACTCATCCACAGTACTTGGCTGTTCTCAGCAGATAAACGTTGCCTGGTTAGATTGCTAGCAACATATTTCCCCCACACTGGCCGCCTTGCATTGGCTGCCCATTCTTTTCTGCTTTGATTTCAAGGTACTTACGATTACATATAAAACCCTAAACAGTTTAGGACCTCGATATCTGGCAGAGCTCCTTCTCCCACCCAGTTCTGCCAGAGTCACTTGTTCCAGCCAGGCTGGGTGGCTGAGGGGCCTAACGTTGAAGGAGGTCCGGAAGGAAAGAACGAGGAACCGGGCCTTCTCGGCAGTGGCTCCTCGCCTTTGGAACGACTTGCCCATGGAGATCCGCCTGGCTCCCTCTCTGGGTGTTTTCAGGAATAAACTTAAAACCTGGCTGTTTGGTCAGGCTTTCCCTCCTGCCATATCTTAATTTCTTATACCTGTACTTCGCCATCCTGGAGCTATAAGTATATGTTTTTGGTTTTATTGTTTTTAAATTTGTAAACTGCCCAGAGTAGACCTGTGGTCTAGATGGGTGGGATAGAAATCCAATAAATAAATAAATAACATGTGTATACAATGTGACTGCTCTACAAACTGTGGCAGTTCTATGGCAGCGATTGGGGGAAAGAAAGACACCTGTGTGGGGAGCCACAGATTTTGAAATGACAAAGCACAGCGTTTCCAGGATGGGTTTTTATTCCATAAGGTGTCCTGGGTGCAAAAACTAGCATTGGGGGAGAACCTAAAATATTTGCAGTGAAATGTCAGAATTCCACATGCTTGGCACATTTCCAATAAAAGAAAAAATCCTTTTGGTGAGTATTTGACTTTTGGGATTTAAGTGATTAACCTTCTGTTACTTTCAAGTGGACTTGCTTTAAATTAAGTAGGCTGAAAAGTCATCTAAAATTGGCATGGGGGCTGTGTGCGGGCGGTGATGGGTGAGACCTGTGTTCACTGCCCCTACCCTTGCCAACAACATGGAAAATATGTAATCAAATGCGATTGACTTGTTCTCTTCTCATGCCTTGATGAACTCATAGGGTGTTGTTCTCTATCACCCACACCCTTTTCTTGGTCTTATCCAATGCATTTTTTTCCCCTGTGAAACTGAAATACGACTCTGTGTCATGTCAACAAATGTGCTGAAGAGGTGCTTATGCATTCTTTAACCCCATTTCATGGTAGTAGGAGATAGTATTCGTTAGGAGCTTCAGCCAAGGACTTCCACATTACTGCCCTACCCACTAGGGCCTCATTCCTAAATGTTAGAGCTGCACCTGCTGAAAATCTGAAGAGAGTGAAACATTTCAGAGATCATTCTTGAACATGCCAGGGTACTTGCTCACAGAATCACTGCACCAGCAAATGTTGGTGATTCATTGTTAATACAATTTGGATACAGAGGTCTATCTGAATTTGTTCTTGTCATATTTGTTTTATTTTACATTGTTCCCAACCTAGTTTGATGTCAGGGAGAGATCAAGACGAAACCTAATTAGGAATCTAGACAGTTGTGCCCTTCTTTGGGAGGAGAATCACTAATAGAGGCCGTGCGGAACCTTGGGTTTGGACTACAACTCCCACAATTCTGCCTGGGAATTATGGGAGCTGTAGTCTAAAAATACCAATCTACATCCATCATGCTTTCTAATAAGCCTTGCTGTGTATTAAATAAATTCAGTTAATTTGAAAATCTGTTTTCAGTTTCAGTTTTTCCACAGCACAGGCTCAAAACACTTTCTTAGTAGGTTTTCCAATCTTGCCACTCATATCTATGCTGTTAATTGAGCAACTAGAATAGCTCCTATTTGTGTTCTTTTTAACGGACCTTAATCTGATCAATATTTAAATATTTGCTGACTGGATAGCATAATGATGTAGGTGTTGGGCTGCTGAGCCAGATGTTGGGAGTTCGATTCCCCCACTGTGCCGCCTGTGGATAGAGCCAGCCTGGGTGGCCTTGGGCAAGCTGCACAGTCCCAGAAGCCCTTTCAGAAGAAGGGAATGCAAACCCACTTCTGAATATTGTCTACCTGGAAAACCCTGGAAATAAGGGTCGCCAATAAGTCAAAATTGTCTTCAGGGCACATGATTATTATTTAAATATTTAGTTATTACTTGATTCAGTCTGCTTGCCTAATAAACTTGGTTCTGCCTCAACCCCAGTGCATCAACCCCAGTGGGCATGAGCAGTGGTACCGGACAATAGAGACACTGCTGCAGCAAACATTTTCCTGTAAGCTTTAGTTTGATCCCTGCTTCTCTACACATTATATGTTCTTTTATTTAAGGAGAAACTTGAACATATGGTATTTCTGATGGATGATTTTAACCAGCCTGCAGATTCTCCTGTTTCAGCCTCATGCGAGTTATTCTGTGCTTTATTGGCTGTCCTAGTGTCAGACTCCATTTTAACGGAAGTAGCTTCTGCTCTTTCCAAAGAGATGTTTTTGAAGTTTGATGTTTGTGTGGCTTATTTTCCTTTTCACAATATTTTTTCCTTGAAAAAGCCATCACATCTTTGTATTATATTTAGTATTTCTCCATGTTCCCAAACAGTATTTCTTGCATGTAGCTGAATGTCTATGCCTGATAGAAGTTGCCACCCAGTGGTAACTGCCAGGCCACGAGCTGCCCGCTCCTGCTCATGGTGAAGCAGACAAGGAGATGAAGGCAAGGCAAAATACTGCAGCGGTGGGACTACTCAGTGAGGCGGTAGATCCCTGAGACTGAAACCTCTGTGCAGCCTGGTGTATCTTGTTTGGCTCGTGGAGCTGGCTGATGATGTGAGCCTGGAATTGCAGAGGATGACCTTGATCCATAGAGCCAAGGTTCAAAACCAGGTCACCCAGTATCTCATAGCTGTTTCTGAACAGCGCAGGGCTAGTCTTGAATCAAAGAAGTAGTTGATGCTTTGTAAACTGTGTTACTGTCCATCTGAGAGGGTGGATTTTGTCTCTCTTCTCATGAACTTGCTTTTTAAAATATATAGCTTCTGTCATTTAGCATTGTGTGTGCTCTCTGGTTCCGTACTCTCTCTTCTGACATCTTTGCCTGGGATGGAAGTAGGAATTGCAGAACTTAGAAGTAAATGATTAGAAGCAATTAGATCCTTGCAATTCACTCCTTTCTCTGATACCTAAGATACAGCTACACCGCATTATGGCTGCCAGTTAATGAGTGATCATGGCAGTCCTTTCGTACTGTCACTGTCCTTATATGTAGTTACTTTTGTAATTTAGGGGCTCACAAAATAGGGTGGAGGGTAGTATCATATGATTCAAATGCCAGCTTGTAGTGCACCTCTGTCTTATGCTGCAGGTTAAAAAAAAAGAGAGCTTGTTGTTGTTTAGTCGTTAAGTCACGGACCCCATGGACCAGAGCATGCCAGGCCCTCCTGTCTTCCACAGCCTCCTGGAGTTGGGTCAAAGTCATGTTGGTCGCTTCAGTGACCCTGTCCAGCCATCTTGTCCTCTGTCATACCCTTCTCCTCCTGCCCTCACACTTTCCTAACATCAGCATCTTTTCCAGGGAGTCTTCTCTTCCCATCAGATGGCCAAAGTATTGGAGTCTCAGCTTCAGGATCTGTCCTTCCAGTGAGCACTCAGGGTCGATTTCTTTCAGAATGGATAGGTTTGTTCTCCTTGCAGTCCAGGGGACTCTCAAAATCAATTAAATCAACACTTTTATTTATTTTTGAGAAGTATGAAGGTAAAGAATTGGTTTGACATTGTAGCTATAATGGCAGTTAAGTTAACAATTGGCTTTGAAATGATAACAGCTAAAAGGTAACTTCCCAATCTATGAAGATTTACTTTTTCCCTTCTGTGAAGATGTACACCCTAGAGATGTTGGAATGGTTGTTTAGATGCGTTTTTTTTTGACAGTGGCTGCAAGCTTTCTCCCCTTCAGGGCATAGTGACTTGAATGCCTTTCAGGCGTTCTGTGTAAATGTTGTAGGACTACTAGAGTATGTGAAACCTATACTGCAAAAAAGGGGTGCAACCAGTCCACCAGGCGGCCACTTTGGGGGTTCTATATCTAGAACACCCCTAGCGGTCGGCTGAGAGAGCCTGGTGTTGAATTGCCAGGGGTGGGCGAAGAGAGGCTGATGTCATGATGATTTTGAAGTCCAAGATTGCTATTTCCTGCTTCTTTTTCCCCCTTCATCCCTCACTGGCTGTCATGCTGGCTGTCATATTCTGTTTCGCTGCCTGCGAAATGAGGTTGCCTTCAGATCCACAGTCTGTGGTGGCAAGGCAGCATCCTGCAAATCGTATCTCTTAAAATGGTGTTTTGATCAAGAGTAAAAAATAAAAACAAAATCTGTTTCTTTTTTTTTTATCCCAGGATTTATGTAGATTTATATATCATAATGTGAAAGACAGGGTCAGAATTGTAGCTGTGTCTGTGATGAAAGCAGGCAGAAAGCTGATTATCTTCATTTTTTTAAAAAAAAAATTGATTTGTTTGCTTATTATTTATTGAATGTGTGTTTCTGCCAGCGATTCCTTTTACATAAGTTGTTCCAAGACCGAAGTCTCCGTGTCTGACCCCTGTTCTGCATCTCAAGGTAACTTTAAAACAGGAAGTGTACACAGGAGGTGAGTGACAACCCGAGCCGCCAATCTGGGTTCTGCGGGCGCTGGAGATAAAGGGGTTTAGCCAATGAGATGCCAGCAGAGGCGAGGTCCGGTGTCAAATAGCATGCTAGATTGAATGTCTTTGACTGTTAAAGTGGAAGGAGGCTGCACAGTGTTTCATTGGAGTCTCTGGGAGTTTTTCAGTGAGGCAGGGGTCAGCTGAAAGACAAAGAAAAATGGCGAATAGTTTGTTGGCAGGGCAGCTGTTCGGTTTTGTACCCCAGTGGACACTCCAGGAACCTTTTCCTGCATCTTCTGCTGCCTTTGTGTCCTTTTTCTTCACCTTTGTTTTGCTGTGTGGAGGAGGGCTAGGAATGACTTAATTAGCTCTGTCAGAGGAGAGACATAAGTAACTGCACATAACATTTAATGCGACCCCTGGTAAGTTTTTTTTTTTACAATTACTTTTCTTTTTCTTGAGTGATCCTCGTTGCAGTCAAGAGCCCAAGAGTGCAGATAAGTTGAAACTGTCTCGGAAAATGGCCCCTTTGCATTCCTTGCATACCTGATGGAGCGCTTACCTTGCTTCTCCCTTGGCTTATGCATGCCTTTTCTTCACGGGGCTCCTTCCTCTGCCACTTCTGTAGCAATAGCAGGAGACGTGCGAGGAAAGAGATTAATTTTTACTGAGACGCATAATCTGTGTAAGGTGGGGGTTGAAAAGCTGGAAGTCTTGATTTTCTTCTCTCTCTCCTCCTTTTCTCCATAACTTGTCTTTGTTCAAATGCATTGAAGCTTTCATAAGGAGAAGGATGCAAGGCAGCTGATTTTCTAGAGCTCTTTTGATTCTGGGAGCTGCAAAGAACATTGGTGGCACATGGGGAGAGGTGTCAGAGGGGCACGGGTACCGCTAACTCGTCCCATGTCATGTCAGGTCTTTGAGACTTTGCTAAACAGGGCCTTGGGCCGATGCATCACCTTATGTATTTATTAGATGAGTAAAATGCTGTATATTTCTGTAAGACTAGTGTGCCCTTTTTTCCTCTGTCCCTTCTTTCTTTTTCTCTCCCCACCCCCACTCCTATGGGGGGGGGCAGTGCATTGCTTTCTTAAATCACACCCTTTCCGATAGGATGTGTTGTACAGTATTGCTTTTCTTATCAAGTCAGCTTCCGTGTTCTGTGATCTTAAACATTTTGCAGCAATCTTATTGTATTGGTGTTGGAACATTAAATGCTCTCTCTCTCTCTCTGCGGATAAGTCTTGTAGTTTCTGCCCCAGATCTTGGTTATCTAAAAAGATTCTGTCCTTCAGTCACAGGCTGCTAAAGACAGAGTTTACTGTGAGTGCTATGTACAGACTTGCCTCTCTTTTTCCACTGTCCTTTGACAGGTATAATAAGGTGTTTGCTTTTCTTTTTAATGGAAAATAAATGACGAAGGTCACTGGAACGTTCCTTTTGCTGAGAGCACCTATTCTGCAGTGAAGGAAGAGGGGTGCTGTGGAAGGCTTTTTGTAGCAGAGGTTTGCCTTGAGTAAAGAGCACTACCTACGGATTTTTAAAAATGTCTTCCCCTCCTCATAGTTGGAATAGTGTTGCCGTACAAGTTTCTGGAGCGGAGGCCTTCCTTTGCTAGCAAGAGTGACCTTGAAGTGGTGCTTCTCTGAGTTTTGGCAAGTGAAGGACAAAGTTTGTTTATGCTCCTCTTAGCTGGCTAGAGAAATCAAGGCTGGGAGGGGGAAAGGAGTTATTTGCAATACCTGAGAAACCCATAGTTGGCGAGAAGAGGCAGAACTGAAACCATTTCAGCCAAGAGCCTTGAAGTGACAACTCTCTTGTCTCTCTCTCTCTCTCTCTCTCATTTCCCTTGCCTTCACCCTGCTCTGAAGGATTCCAGGAGAGTGGTATTTCAGCTGATCAGAAAGGCATGGATCTGTTGTTGTGCCCTTGTCCCTTACATAACCTTCATCTCCTGGCCTTGGGAATGATATTTTAGAAGGTGAAATCAGTTGTCTTTTATTTATTTTTTTGAAAGGTATACTGGGACATTGAGCAAAGACAGGTGGTGATTTTAAAACATCTATTCTGTGGTTGTTAAGCACTTCGAAAAGGAAGAAATGCTTCCTGGGAACAAACTATCAAGCAGTGATTTACAGCAGCCTTCAAGTATCAGCTGCTCAGGATCTCAGATGGCAAATATCCCAATATCCCTCTGGTCCTGGTGGGTCAAGACTGGAATCTACCTGACTTTCAGGAAGGGGCAGTGAGCAACTTTTCCTTTCTACTTTGATTGCATTGCTTGATGTGAAACCTGACTGTTGTTGCTTTTTACCGGCATCCTTCCTGCCAGCGAGCTGCAGCCCCTCACTGGAAGGGTATTTCTCAAACAGATGCTATGGTTCCCTCATAGATCTCTCTCATCTCACTAGTACGTATTGATTTTGCTTCTCTCTTCTTGAAGAGAAGTTTTGCAAAAAATCTAGTCGCATGTGTTCCTGGCCTGCTGGTGAGTGTTGGCTGCAACACACCAGGAAGATCTTCTGCACACAGAGTTTGGCGCGCAAGACCATTGTGCATTTAGTCGGCCTTGTGCCACAGAGTTTCCTTGTGGATTATGTCCCCGGCATATATTCCATTTGGATTCATAAGCTTCCAACAAGCTTCTGTATTCTGCCAATACTTGTTCCTGGTTGAAGGGGGTTAATAAGATTACCAGCACGGTGTATTTATCGGTCACCATTTCTCATAGGAGATAGGCCCTTCTCTGTGTATAATTGGGTGGAATGCTATATGTGTGTAAGGAGAGTGAGCATTGCCCTGTTCATATTCTGTGAAGAAGTTATTGTTCATATTGTGTAGGGCATTCCTTCTGTAGCATTTTCAGTTCTTCCTTTTTCTGTGCCACATACGGTAAAATGACAGTGCATTTTCAAGTTCTTTGTGGAAGTCATTGAACCAGAGAACGTACAGTTATCCTAAGAAGAATGATGGCTCTTATTAATACAGTGGTGCCTCACTTAACGATTGCTTCGTTTAACGATGTAATCACTTAACGATTATTAGTTTTCTGGAGCGATCTTGTGCTCCGTTTAACGATGTTTCCTATGGCCGATTTTCGCATAGCGATGTTTGGGACCTTGCTTCACATAGTGATGACAGTTTGGGTTCCCCTGTTTCGCTTAGCGATGGTTTTGACAGCCTCGTGTTGGCTGTCTTTTAAATGTTTAAAAATGTTTAAAAAAGGTTTAGAATGCTTGAAATCATAAGTGCACTTAATAAACCCTTTGTTAAACTAATTTGACTTTGTTCCGACTCTTTTTGAATTTGTTGTAATTTTTCCCCCCATTGAAATGCATTGAATAGGTTTCAATGCATTTCAGTTGGGGAACCGCGTTTCGCTTAGCGATGTTTCCTATGGCGATTTTCGCTTAAGGACGGCAATCCGTTCCCATTGGAGCGGATTATCCGGTTTTCAATGCATCTCTATGGGAAAATGCGTTTCGCTTAGCGATGTTTTCCCATAGCGATGGTTTTTTTGGCACCAATTAAAATTGTTAAGCGAGGCACCACTGTAGCACTAATGGGAGCATCTTTCTGCTTATAGAACAAAACGGGGGGGGGGGGGAGACTGGTTTAAAGCAAAAAGTTATGATTGAAGCTTAACCCTCACTCCTAGTAAAGGTGATTTAGACCTTAGATCAACCCTCTCTTCGGGATTGAAGTAAGGGCACACTGATGCACATTTCTTCCACCACAACTTCCACCTCAAATAAAACAAGAGGTGAGCTCCACACCTTGATTTCCTAAAGGGAAAAACAATACTTACCTGAGTCTAAACCCAAGATTTCTTTCTCCACAGGGAGGCTGAATTGGATTGGATTAATAAGGAATAACTAACTAACTGAGGACAGGACGGTGGTGCAATTCTGCTTGTAGTTGCTGATGCTGTGGAAAACCGGTGTTTCAGTTCACTTCTGCCTCACCACAAGACGTGCTATCTAGGGAGCAGAGTGCTGGTGGGCACGACAGAATTATGATGTAATGTTTACTTGGGATGAAGGTTAATGTAGGAGAAGGGTGCATCTGTGTGCCCATCAATCAATTGAATGTCGGGAGATAAATCAATGGTCTGAATTTCCTTGTTTTGGGGGCTGTAGCTTCAACCATAGTTTTTTTTGCTGTAAATCAGAGTTTGTTTTCTTTTTCCCTGTTCGAGGAATTTTCCTGCATTTTGAAATGTGGAACAGATAAACATCAGCATTGGGAAATACTTCTCTTTGCTGAATAGGATATATATATCCAAAGTTCCCTCTGAGGAATGTAAGCCTGCATGTCACTGCCTCCCCTTTACGCAGGCCTCCTCCTCCTCCGTGCACCCCCAGCGATTGTTTTCAGCCCCTTTGGTTCCGGTCACAACCCCTGCCCAGTGGGGCTGAAAATGAGAGGGAACATTACCTGGGGCCTATGGCATGATGCAGACCAACTTCTCCAAACCAGTTCTAGCTACATCTCTAAAGAAGTCACAACCATTCACAGAAAAGAGTGAATTCTTACTTAAGGCTGTCTCTTCAAAAAACCCCACACAGTTCCTATGTATTAGTACTCTGTCTTCCCCCCCATCAGCTTTGATATAGTGTTTGAAGTCCCCCACATTTGCAGTATAGATGTGTTCCATCAGAATCTCATTCAGCCTAAAAGGGTGTATGAAAACCAGAATTTTCATCCCATAGTTGCCACCCTGTGATGTTACTGAAATAAAAGGTCCAAGCAGAGACCCATACGTGGTGAGAGTAAATATAAGGGTGGGTGATCTGGGTCTTGGTCCCCAGTAGCACATCCTTACGCTTGATTATCTTTTCTAATGCCTTCATTGTTGCCCTTCTGAGTCTCAATCTTCTTGAGATTTCTTGGCTGCAGTCTCCCTTCGGATTGATGATGGAATCAAGGTAAACAATAACTATTTAAATTTCATAGCCAGTTTAATGGTTTCCAAAGATGTGGTCTGAGAAACCTTGGGACTCCTTAGTAGCATTGTAGGTCGCTTGCATTAAATGTGTCTGTTGTTGGTAAACAGAACCTTCTGCAGGCTTCACACTGTCACTGTGCCTTAAATTCTAATTATAGTTTAGAACCCAGCCTATAGGCTCGAACTTCCAAGGGAAATGAGAAAATAGTGGTTCAAAGTTGCTCCCTCTTTGCTTTACTTTTGCTTTGCTTTCCATGGTTGAGCACTTGTAAAGGACCAGTAGCAAACTAATGAATGATGGTTGGTCTAGACAGGGATTTGCAAACCATTTCAAACCATGATTTTTGATTGATAAGTTCATGGTTGTAGAAAACTTGTGTCTGTGTTCTGGCAGACACATTTAACCCAGAAAGGCAACGTGAAGCGTTCCATATTTAAAAAATAAACAAAAATGTCTCTTCAAAGTTCTGAAAACGTTTGGAAGCGTGTGTACTATTAAACATCCCAGGTGGCATCTTGTTGTTTGCCTTTATAAGACCAAGTAACATAATAACCTTTGTAAAACCAAGTCACGTAGCAGAAAAGCTTTCGTGATGCATCCTGTGTGCCTTTTATGCTACATAATTTTTTGCTTGCAAACAAGATTTTTGTTGCCGCTCAGTACACATGTAAAGATGCTAAGCAAGATCTCTTGCTTGAAGATTAATGCTCTAGGCATTTCACTCTTGTTTGGTGTGACGTTTATGGAATGCAATGAGTTTAACTTCCAAGAAAGTATGCATAGGACTGGACTTCTCGTGTCCAAAACAAACTTGGCAGTTACTGGGCAAAATAACATTTTGGTGAGATCCTGGTTGAATTTAAAATGCCTGTTTCGTAGAATCATAAAAATGCTTAGAGAACTGCCATGCTCCAGTTTTTGTCGTTGAGAGAGCATACATTAAGAGTACTGGGACATCTGTATGAACACAGTAGATGAATTTGGGCAACGTAGATAACTTGGTGCCATCTGGCTGCATTGAAAGTTCTGAAATCCCTAGTCAGCATGCTCATTAGTTAGGGCTGATGAGAATTGAAAGTCCAAAGCATACAGAAAGGACCATACTCTTATTCTGAGAATGAGAAGTCCACAAAGGGCTCCTGGTTGCCAGCGCACACTTCCATTAGAAAGCTGACAGCGTGTCTGCTGTAACTTGACTTACTGTTTCATACTATTATCATCCGCCTCCGTAGTTGGGTATTGTAACTTCTGGTTCTCTCTCTGTATGGAAGATCAACTTTTAGCACAGTGTTTGATAGTCATGATGATTCAGGTGATTCAGTTTTAAGAGTTCATAAGAATATAGCAGGCTGGTGTTTATTAAATAGAAAATACTTTTCCTCCCGTGCTGGATGTTTTGTATGTCACGCGTGAAGATTCAGAACTTTCTCAATAGAAGTGAAACAAGCAAAGACTAGCTCACATATTTATAATCTAGCAACACCGTTTGAACGTTGGACTCTTAATGCGCTGGCTGAATCCCTGTTGCACAGCTCCATGTGAGCAGTGATGATCATGTCATCAGCAATGGCGAGTGGGCATGGAATAAAGGAGATTTGCTTCTGCTTAAAGGCAGTTTTGAGATGTATGAGATTTGTATGCAATGCAACTAACACAAGTGCGCCCTGAAATCCCCAAACAAAACCTTTAATCAGTGGCCACCGAATCAGTGAGCTTCATGTAAGTGTGGACCAACTCAACTGATTCAGTGGTTTACTTTAGTTAGAAGTGGCAATGGGATTTAGGCCATAGTGATTCTCTTGTTGGCAAGGTGTGCTGATGGATGCATAATAGTTGGGGAACACCCCCGCCCCCAAATTTAGCTCGCTTTGCTAGCTTGCTAAATTTTGTGGTTGCTACTAGTTCCTCCTAATCACCTGAAGCACAAGTTTTGTATGTGTTCCTAGGCTTTAGAGTTTCCTGCACTGCCTGTTCTGCCTGTTTCCAAATCTTTGTGCAACACGAGATACTGTTCCTCCCACCCTGTATTGCACTCAGCTGGAACCCTCATCTTGGCATGCAAATTTATAATTGTTCTCCAAGAGTATAGGTAGCCACCCATTTCTGAAACTGGGCCCTGATCTGGCATCTGTCCCTTTTCCCAAACATGGATCTCTTGAAAACTTTTTTAAATTCCACATTTAAAAAAAAAAACTGTGGATCTATGCCAAGTTTATGGTTTTGACTCTATTCCTACTTCAGCATATCCAGGATGTGTAGTACACTGAATAAACAGTTTCTAGATTCTACCAAAACTACTTCTCATGTTTCCTGAAATTAGTGGGTGATAACAATCTTTAACAGTGATGCAAAGCACATTAAGCTCACCCGAACATGTAGGAAGACGTTTTGTACGCTGAGTCAAATTAATGGCCAGTTTCACTCAATATTGTGCACATCTGGAAGCAGCAACTGTTATGTTTCATATGGATGTCTTTTCCCTGCATACCTAGAAATATAAAATTGCCTGGAAATTTGAAGGGAGGGAGTGGGATGTGTGTGTTGTGAACAGAACACGGAAAAACTGAAATATATTGTATGCTGTGCTTATTTTCTTATTGAACAAAATGTATTTTATTTAGAAACAAAAAAAGTTTCATTTGTAGTATAGCATAAAATTGTGTAATTTTGCATGTTTATGAAATGTAAATATTGATTAATAGGACTGAATAGGGTTGATGCCTTGAGAGATGCATGGGCATCTAAGCTCTATAAGTCGCCAGAATTTTTATCATTTTCAAATGATAAGCCACAGAGATTTCGCACAAGATCTTCACAGTTGGAAGGAATTGCACCTTCTGTGACATTGTTGACAAGTACCCTCTAATACTTCACCTATGAGTTTCAGTCTTCTAAAATATGCGTTTAATGATGGATCTGAACCAGCACAGCTCTCCTTCTTGCCCCTGAAATGATTCTCTTGCTAACCTGAATGGGGGCGGATGGGGAAGCCCTTAATCCTTCCACAAAACCAGTCCCTGTAAATGTTTAACTTTTAAAGTATCATTTTAAAATGTGTCCTTGAACTGCATAGCTTAGAGGCAAGGTCAATAATTGATGGAAACAGAAACGTTGATGAGTTTTACTTCTCTTTTAATACATTACTTTTTAAACTACCAGGTGAAGCATTTTTCAGATGGACCAGGATGATGGCAGGTCACTAGGAAAAGGTCTGTTGTATTGGTTAAAAGTTAGTTGTAGGTCTTCATTTTATTTATTTATTTATTTTCTGAGAAGCAGCTGTCTGGTGGTTCTTTGAACAGCCAATGTATTCTCAGACTGGCAAAAATGTGCAAAAAATATGATTTAACAATGTAATTTCAGGTAGCACTGTGTGGCAAATCGAGTATTATTGTGAGACAGGGTCTTTACTTAATTAATTAAATTATGGTTGCTTTTGCAAAGAAAGAAAGAAAGAAAGAAGTTGGTTTGGTCCTTACATGCAATCTGAAGGCAAGGGGGAGTGATGGATGTACTAGACCCCTAAAAAGTCACAAAGAGAGGCTAGCTTTCACTCTACACAACTCTTCACAAGAGACATGCGTGTTCTTTCCTATGCACATATGGGAACTAAGCAGTTCTCTCTCAAAGAAACAGAAGTATTGGTGGGGTTTGTGTGTTTTGAATTTGGAAGTTCAAATACAGTACTAAAAAGAACACATTATCAGTTTTCTGGGAGGTAGGATTATTTAAAATTTGTCAATGAACAACTCTTAGAAAGCATTCTGATTACTAACAGTAAGGTATTTGCTAAAGGATTCTCAGTGTTGGTATAGTGGAATGAGCCAACAGATGAGGACTCTGCAGAAGAGGCTTTGAATCCCTACCCTACATGGAAACTCACTGGGAGTGTGGAACTGGTAAAACCATTTCTTAAATATCCCACTTACTTTGAAAGTCCTGTTAGGGTCATTATAAATTGATTCTGACTTGACAACAAACACCTAACACATACATTTGCTAAAAAGGTCCAGAATGTATGAAGGATTCGTTGTGAATTCTGCAGTGTGGAGTAAACTTAAGGAAAATGAATAAGATCTCATTTCCAGTTTGCTCCAAAGCAATGCCTTCTCCCTGTGTGTTTATATGAAAATCTGGCTAAGCTGTCCTCTTGAAGGGTTTGGTAGCACAAGTTTTAAGGTTTTTGTAGCTCTGGCTAACAAAGATCTCTGAACTGCAATTTTCTGTTGCCTGCCACACTCCACCTCCCCCCCTTGTTAAACATGCCACAGGGGTCCTCAAACGTTGCTCTCCTATACCAAGTGCTAGAACTGAGATTTTCAGATTTTAAGAAGTACATTTAGCTATCTTCAAGCCGGCAGGGTTGTTTCTCAAAAGTGAAAAAGTTGCAAGTTGGCAATTTGGTCCTGCGGGCAAAGGTGGAACCTCTTAATTGCTTTTACCTAAATCTGAAACAAAATGCTTGTAGTAAGGTTGGTACTTTAATATGGTTTGCCTTAAAAACCTCTAGTTGACTTTCCATTTTGTGGGCAACAAAGTAAAGCATGTTGGATTCTTGTACCTTACTGCATTGAATGCATTTTGATGCTGCTCATTATTATTTATTTACAAACATGCATTTCAGAGTGGGTAAGTTTTGTAGCCAGATGGCTGTAGTACATGTCAGCACAAAGAGAGTGTGCAATTAGTTTAGCCAATGAAGGGTTGCAAAATTTACTTGAAGTGACACTTCAACACTGGAGGCACTCAAGAGAACATTGAACAACCCTCTGTCACATCTGCTTTGATTTGGATTCCTGCACTGAGCAGGGGGTTGGACTTGATGGCCTTCAAGGCCCCTTCCAACTCCACGATTCTTGGATTCTATGAAGTCCATAGCCTTTCACCTGCCCCGCCTCATCTGATGCCCACCTTGCCTTCTGCTCGCCTTGTGGCAATAGTAGGGGTGCAGCTGCTTTGTGCATCTGGTGCTGCTTTACAGTGGTGCCAGTAAGGCTGGTGGGGTGGGAGTAAGGTGCAGTAGGAGGCTATCTTTTTTGCCAAAATATAGCAGCAAAGGGACTGCATTTTGCACGTTCTCTTGGCTTTGAAAGGGTTATGAGTTCCCTGCCCCAAGGAAAAGCCAGAGACTTTCATCATCTAATGGTAGCATGTCTAGAATCCAGGTGAAACCTGGTCTAAGTGAGTATGGTCACTGTAATTTATATGCACCCTTTCCATGTGTTTCCATGCCAGTAACAGCTGGTCTGTTGGTGTTGCACAACTTAAATAGATGTGTTCCAACATTTACCCAGTAGTTAGGGGTGCTGGACTTTTGAGGAAGGCCAGTTCCTGTTGGTAGCAGCATCACATCCAGTACAATGTGGGATTTTTGGAGGATGGTAGGTTAGGATCCCTAAGGAAGTGTATGTAAAGTATTTCAACAGAAGAGTGTTCATATACCATCATCTAAATCCAGCTGTTAGTTCTGATATTCATCTTTGTTCTGTTCTGTCTAAACCTGTCACTTGACTTAATGAGCTAGCTTTGAAATAATTTTATTTTTCTTGGGAAGTTCTGCTGCAGTGGCTGTCGAGAAAACTGAGCCTAAGCTGCCAGCTATGACTTGGAATAAATAAGCATTATTTGTGCTGTATTCCGGGGTTTCTAGACTCATTATGGGACAGGGAAATAAAACTGCTTCCTATTTTCTCATACTTCGGATTTATTGTTGGATATTTTAATTTCAATCACTGATTTTGCTTTCTTTACTTTTGTTGTCATTTTCATGTCTGCCTGTCTTTTCTTTCTGGATAGTTTGTGGATTTTTTTTTTTTAATGTTGGTCTCTTTTACATTCTGTGAGATTTAGGTGGTCTTTAGCATACCTAGAAGCAAAAACATGACCAAATGAATGGCACATTTTATTCTTTCTTTTAGAACAGATCACAGGTTAAATGTGTTAGGATGTAAATCAGCTGTTGAAAGGGAGGGAAACTGTATATCAATTTTGCTTTTTGAGTGAATTGTGTTGCTACTTAGAAGGAGAAAGTATTGTCTAGTGCTAGAGACTGATACTGAAAGATCAGTTACATAAGAGATTTCTGCCAGGACAGAGCAGATCTGATGGATTAATTTGTGTGTCCTGAACTCCATATGTGTCATCTTCATGTAGGAAAGCAAATCAGGACACATTTCCATCTGTGGATGATCTCAATCATTTTTAAGTGTCTAAAGTCTAATAATGCAAATAGAATCTGGTTAGGAGTTTTATTCTCCTCACTGAATTTGATGCTAAGAGTGTCTGCGGTCACAAGAAGAAAATGTGTGTTATAGTGAATTTCAGCCTTTTTGATTTGAGTTCTACCTTGGCATGTCTGCTGAGAAACCCATCATAATCTATAATAATAGAATCTGGGAGCCGTGCTGAGAATTCTGGGAGTGGGGGCATATTCTAAGGCAGTAGGTAACCCAGGTGTTCTTGGACTACAGTTCCCAGAAGTCCACCAGCTAGGTTGGCTGGGGTTTCTGGGAATTGCAGTCCAAAGAATGCCTGGGTTACCTAAAGCTGGGAACCACTGCTGTAAGGTGTTCTTAGCCATTCTGGCTGTTGGGTTTATCCCAGAGAGACCAAGAATGTGTTCTAATCTAAAATATATCTTCATTCCTCAACAATATGTGTAAGAGCAAATAAATCAAGGTCCTGCGGTTCCTTTAATTCAAAATGAATTTTCATGGATTATAGTCTACTTCTTCAGACACATGGTGTATAATACTGAGGTCCCAGTTTATATCTCCAGTGTATGTGTTTGTGGGAGAGGATTGAAGGGTGTCAAATACTTTGTTAACGTTTCTTTTTGCAGTGGTTTTTTTAACAGTGTAAAGGGTCCTTTTATAGACATAAAATGGGGTTGGGAGTAAAATGAAGAAAGAGAGTGTTGATTACCTAAACATAAAATTGTCAGGATATTGCTAATCAACACTTGGAAACTTCATTACCGGTGTTCATGCGGCTGTCATTTTGATAGCTGTCTTCTTCATCTTCAGTTAAAAGGCTCCTGAAGACTGATTCGTGCGTCATTGCCGCAGCATCTTTCCCAGGATCTTGTGCTGGTATGTAGGCCTTTCTCAGGAGCAGCCTGACCGCACAGAGTCAGTGGTGGCACTTGATACCTTGTGGAACGTCATTACTATATAGAAGTTTCTTTCGGCTCTTCCGGGGGGTGAGGGTATTTATTACTGTATCCTTGAAGTGGCCCATCGGGCACTCTCCACTCTGCCATTTGTGACCTCAAGCGAACTTTTGCAATTAGAGTTATGCAGTATAGGGCCTTGTGGACATCTGGACCTATTAGCTTTGCAAGTGATTTTTCCTCTCCTGACCTTGGCTCTCTTTTTATGACTTGGTCTGATGTGAGTCGCATTAGTGACCAGGATGGGCACAGCTTTTAGGTATCTGCATAGGAGGGGGCTATATGGGTCCTTTCAGCTCCCAACATGGATTTTGTGTTTGGCAAACCTTCTGGAAATGGTACGTGTGTGCCTATGATTTTTACCTGATCAAGACGGCCAACTAATTACATATTTGAATGGACTGGTCACATTTGAATAAGTTTATTATTGCCAAAAAGCTCCAGAGAATTTTTAATTTTGCATAATATTGCAAGTGCTGTGCCTGTGTGGGGCATTCATCAAAACACGCAAACTCTTTTAATAGCAGTTTTTAGAAAACTTAACCAGGCCTAGCTGGGTTTTGTTTTCTTTCTTTCTTTTATATATCAGTTTGATTGTTCTTTGTATGCTTGGATCAGCAAAGCTAACTACTAATAATTTCCCACCATAAAATTATCTAACACTGTAATTTTTTTTAACAATAAGTGCTGTTTTGCACAGCATGAGATGAAGTCGATGTAGCAATTTCTCCTGGACAACTTTATTGAAACGAGATAGTCGTATTTTATGTACATGGAGGGGGGAAGATGAGGTATAGAAATTCTTGTTCCTCCCTCTCTTTGCCTGAGAAAGGGCCAAAATAAAACCTGCCTCGCACAATAGATCATAAGTCAGTGGGAATCATGCTCACTTATGTCAGAATTGTTCTTGGCCTCAAGCCACTTCCCATTACGCCACCACACAGAATGATTGTGTCTATTCATACTTTTAAATAACACATTCTGTAGTTTCTCCTCTCCCTTCGGTGCAAATGTAGGGATCCTTGAATATAGCTATTTAAAAAAATCAGCGTTGGAATGATTTTCCCTGAAGGTATTCAGCAGATTAAAAATTCCCTAGCCAGACTTGTTTTTGTCCTGTAAAGGCCACGACGTACCCTTGAGTTTCTCGTCCCTTTGAGAGTACAAGTTCCCCCACGAAGACAAGAGAGCGCGCATCCTATTGTCCTTTGGAACATCCTTTCTTATCTAAGCTTCGAGGCAGGAGAGTTGACAGTTACCTCCTTCTGGAGAGGGCGGCCCAGTCTTCCGCACGGATTCTGCCTTCAAACACGTCCTTCACAGATTAGGATGGGAGTGTAAGCTTCATGGGCCGGTTTGAGTCAGGTCCAAGTTATTGAAAAAAGAAACCCCGGGTCAAGTCACTGGTGCATCTTAAGTCCGACTTGACAGTGGGTCCTTCGACTTCAGCCCCCATCCTTGGTATCTCGTATGGTCGTCCTGTTGTCTTCCATTCCTTAATAGCTCAGATGCACACTCCTTTTTCTGAATTACCTTTGGGCTTGGCAAGGTTAACTTTCTGTAGTGTGTAAACTGGAATTATTTGCCCCGAGTGGAAGCATGATCTTCCTCATTGACAATACCTTTCCGCTCAGGGCACCAGAAGGCAACTTTGGGTCAGTGACTCAGGCAGAGAAATAAGAGTCAGCCATCAAAGAAAAATAAATTGATCACTTCTGGCCATCGGTCACTCTGAATCATCTTCGTTTTGAATTGGCCAACAGTTAGAGCTACGCAGAATTAAATGGAAGGAAAGAGGCCGAGGCAGAGCCACGAATCAACGGGAGAGACAGTAGGCACCCTCTTCTGTGGATGGGTAATCAAACCAGGCTCTTTAATTATTTAATTCCCTTTTATTTTTCCTGGCACTTGGTTTTGAAATTGATACCGTCACAGAAATAATACCCCAGTGTTTCGAAGAAGAAGAAGAAAAAGAAGAAGAAAATCAACCTTTGGTATATTTTGGAACCAAGAAAGGAGTAATTGGAGGGGTGCCACGTAATAATGCTAACATTAAAAAAAAAGGAACAAAAACAGATAACACCTGTTCTTTTATGTTTAGCTGCTGCTGCTGTCACTGCAAGGCCTTAATACATGGTAGCATACCCTAAAAATAAAATTGTCATTGTAAGGGGACCTGTTGTTCTTCTACATCATTTGTAAGCGAGCTTGTTCTTAAGTTGCCAGAACGAAGAACAAAATATTTTGCGGCAAAACAAATTGAATGTATCACCCTTGGCAGCCATAGGACAGAGGTAGTTTGTTTTGGCTGATCACTGAGGGGGGGGGATTTTTTTTTTTTTTTTTTTGCGAGGGGCAAACTGCTTTCTCATTCTCAGTAACCCTGCTCAGAGTTGGAGGTCTTCGGTGGAGGCCCTGTTTCGATGCTTGTGTTTTGATATCTCAGGACCAGAAGAGTGTTTTTAAAAAATGCAGTTCATGCCTTTAGTAGAGACACGCCTTCAACGTTCACAGCATTTCCTTAGCCTGAAACACCAAATTTGAGTTTCCACGGCACAGCAGTCCAGGCAAAGTGCCTTCAGCAGAAACCTGTAGTTTCCCCTCTTGGGCAGTCCAGGGGATTGAGTCTTCGGTATGCCCTTTGTTTCTTTTAAAAGCCAGCCATTTCTTCCTTCGCCTAGAACTCAAAACGGACACCAGCGTCATACTTGCAAGTACAATGCAAGGCTGCAACCAAACAGGGTATGCTTCGTTTCCCCAACATTATTATTGCTTAATGAAAACTGTAATTAGGAACAGACTCTTTCTCCTCTTTACTAAAGTCTGGGAGTTCGATTCCTGTCTGTGCCTCCTGGAGAAGGTCTGGACTTGATGATCCTTAGGGTCCTGTCCATCTCTATAGTTCTAAGACAATATATATTTAATACATTTAAAAAATCATGTAAGCTGTTTTTAATATGCCACTTTACTTCCTTCTTCTTTTTACCTTGCAATAATTTACAGCCTTTTTAGCTTTTAATATTGTCTGTTTTGATACTGTAAGCCGCCTTGGGTCCTCTTTTGGGAAAAGGTGGGTATAAATAAATGAAAGGAAATCAGGTGCTCACAAACCAGGAAAAGTTAACTTTAAAAGCCAAAAAGTGTAATTTTAGATGCATCTGTGATCTGAAAAAAATCCCATAACGTTCAGCAGAATTTAGTATTTGAGTATGAGTCAATAAATGTAGCCTTGGTGGAGAAGAACATGAATGTGAAGATAGTGTAGGCTAAAAGGAGAGATTGTGAAACAGGTCCTGTACAGAACAAACTAAGGGCTCTTATCATGTGAAACGAAGGAATTCTGAGCAGCAGCTTCACAGACCATCAGAGGAAATAAAAAGGTTGATGTTGGAAAAGATACTCCCTAAATAGACTGCTTTGTCGCAAATGCAAAGCTTTTAGGTGTTTCGCACAAGCACTGTGTCTAGGAATGGAACTTGAGCTTACTCAGTCCCTGGGTAAATTCAGCCTTTTTCTCTTCCCGAGTCTGGGAAGAAAGAAAATATTGTAACGATGTAAGAATTGCTAAAAGGTTCCTGAATGACGTTACTGTCTGGCTTTTTGTGCACAAGTGTCTTTTGTTTTGTTTTGTTGAAACAAACCGCATTGGGAGGCTGTTCAGATGTGAACTTCACAGGTACTCAGACCTGATCTCCCTTCGGCTTTTCATGGTGAATTTGTTGTTGTTCTTGTTTACTCCCCAGTTACCATAATGTCCACGGATGGGGGCTTTGCAGGAGGCAACAGCGATGCCCAGCAGTGCCTTCAGTCTTTCTGGCCTCGGGTTATGGAGGAGATCCGAAACCTCACAGTGGTAAGAGACTCTTAAATTTTATTCCAAAACTTTGAGGTAATGTCGGGGCAGGTACCAAAGAGAGTCTGCCCACACCATTCCCGGTAGGTCAATACTTGGTATCTACTCGTTCTGCTTTGTTAAAGGCAAAAGATTTTCGACCTGAATGTTACAGGGACTGTAGACTCCTCACCTCCAGTAGTGCCACCAGAAGGTGAAGAATCTGCCTGCTACTTCATTTTTGATTCGGAGAGAAACTGCTTCCTGAATTTCCTCTTACGTGCGAAATACGGTGTTCCAGGAAGGCTCTTAAGAGGGGGGCTAGCAAGAAGTGTTTGGAAATCTTTGTTGAAACCTCTCCCCAGTATCTGCCCTGTTAGGAACGTGGGTTGTTCATTTCTTCCACTCTTGTGTCCACATTCTTGAATCCCTCTTGAAATAAGCATGTAAAATACAGTATTGTTTTTTTTTTTAGTAGCCCAGTGTGCCCTGCTCATAGAACCATAAGACAGCACTATTTTCAGGCGAGAAGTGGATTGCACCATCTTGGGCTTGGAAAAATGTTACGTGGCTGAGACGGATGGCCCTTCTGAACAGTTTTCTCTTACCCCAGGCCTCTTTACATGGCCTGCTGTCTCATCTTCTGTAGCCTTGGAAATGTACTCACCAATCATAAATGTCCTGCTTAGCTGTCATATAACTGTAACTCAGGCTTAGATCCCTGTGTTCTTGGCTGGGTTGTGTGATTTGTGGTCTGCTCTCCCATATTATTTCTGTGCTTAATCAATTGGAGCATTTCCTGTAGAAGTGATCAAGGAGACTTACATTTGAAATCTTAAGGAGCCAAAAACCATAAAACACATCAGAAAGTTATGCATCTTAACAACAATGAAGCATCTTAAAAATGGGAAGATACCATCTTAAGAGCAAGCATCATGGGACCTATTCAAAGCAGACCAGGAAATTTGTCTGGTGGAGTTTAAGCCGTGACGAATCCTGGCAGGCCTCTGTTGGGTGGATGATCACCAATAATTGTGCTGTCATTGGAAAGGTCCCCTCTGTGTGTGAACTTGCGGTCACACCTCTCTAACTGGAGCAGGAAGGTGGCTCTGAGGTTGCCTCTTTGGAAAAATCTTCCAAGTATCTGGCTCTCATTATATCCTAGAAGTTACACATTTACTGGGAAAATAGTAATGGCATAGATACCAGGGGAAGGGGAGATGAACGTTTTCTGGGAGAAACTTCCATGGACTGAAATGTAGATCAGTGGCTTTGAGGGGAGTAGGGAAATTCACAGAGGATAAGGTTTTTTTTTTTTTTGGTGCTTTCTGTTCTGTCTCCGACCCCAGAGGCTCCCTTTAGCTGCCATGATTAAACACTCATGAATAGAAGGGGTGCAGAGGTTTGTTTTCATAGCCTGATTGTGAACTTCCGGGAGAGGCCTGTGTTGCCCATTAAAAAAACTGCAGCAGTCCTGAAGAAAGGCTTTGTTTGGCCCATTGACTTTTGGAGTCCTGCAAAAAGCAGATTGCATAGACACTGACTTCCTGCAACCGTCCTGTCTCTTACATCCCATTGCATGGATATTTGTTTGTTAAAAACAAGCCACCGTTTCCATGCCTTGGAAGAGAACTGCACGTGTTTGCTTCCTTCCTGAAACTGTGCTTGCAGTTTGGGGCTGAAAACAAGAAATGGAAGTGCCAGTTCTCTCTTTCACTGTGTGTAAATGCATGTATTTGAGCCCATCCTTGAGAAATCTGCATCTCTACCATGTTACTGATTGCTGGTCCTAAACTTCAGAATCTGATATTTGTGTCATCTTTTCTGCCCCCCAGAGAGCTACTAGGTTAGCAAACGCACCTTACTTCAATCTTGAGAATTAACAGGCTAAAATCTAGCTTTCTGTTCAATCCACCTTTTCCAGAGTCTGTTGGAGAGATTTAGCTGCAGCCCCTGCTTCTCCTAAATTAATTACTCTGTTCGCTTGTTACACAGAGCTTTGCCACTTGAGAACTGCGTGTTTGAGTTGACAGCCCTGCATGGTGACAACTCTTATTCAGAAGCTTTCCAAGAAAGGGGCAGTTTTAATTTCAGACGCTCTGGTCACGTGGATCAATTTATTGCACAGCAAGTGAACAAAACGTTGAATGTCAAGCCATAACCCTTCTGTTTGAGTGGATGTTTTAACAGGAACTATGGAAAAAAGGGGGGGAAGGGCTACAGCTACTCCGGTTATAATCAGTGCTGAATTTTATGGAGAATCCACCCATGTTCTATATGTACCTGTATATTTGCTTATGTGAATAGATGTTCCTTGCCTGACCCATGCCATATAATCAGTAGGGGCAGAAAATGTTCAGGTCTACTTATGGCTGGAGTGACCTCAGCAGTGAGTGTTGAGCTGCACACAACCCCATGGAGAACATGGGATCTAAACAAGACTTCAGCTGGGTGCCTGGCTGGAACGTTATTGCTGGCAGCCCACATGTTGAAAGATCAGAAGATGAAGACACTGTCCCCTCCCCCTCTTTCTTTTCATGCTCCTAGAGCAGTGGCTTCCAACCTAGGGTCCCCAGATGTTCTTGTCATTGTCACTGAGCCAGGGGCTTTCAAATGGCTTTGATTTCAAGGTGCTTCATAGGTTGACTTGTCTTCCAAAGAACAGTGGCTGGTGGCAATGATTCTCTAGTGTTCAGCATTTTTCCCCCTCCGGCCCTGCTTAGAGATGTCAGACGCTGGACCTGCATGAAGGCATGGGCTCAGCCACTGAGATATGTTTTAGCTCTTTTGACCTTGCTTGGTAACCAAAGAACGGCCTTCCTACCTGTTCCTAAACAGATCTTAAGGCACAGCAGGTAGGTTTTCAATTTAATGGGTCCTGCGACTGCACCGTTCTCCCCGTGGACTTCTGGCGTGATTGCACTTCTTTCCACGTGACGTCCAAGAGTCATCACGATAGGTGTGAAACGCGATCAACACATTGACAAACGAGGAAGCCCAGATGCGTGTTGCATATCCTATGCCATCTGTACTGCCATTCGTCTAGCTTCCAGGCCCTGTTCCGAGTGCTGTTGAACTCTTAAAATGCTTTGCCTCCCAAGAACAGCCAGCCCTCCTGTCCAGAGAGCTGGCAGCAGCCAGAGGGTGGGTTGTGTCCCTTCCACAACGGGCCTGAAGCTGTCCAGCACATTTCCCCTTGAACTTTAGAGATAGCCAGTCTTTTCTGATTTTTTGTTTTTCTCTTTTTAACATGCAAGGCATTGTTTCTTCCAGGGGTCATTTTTAAGGCACTTAGAGTTGAATTTGCTGCCACTAAGCCTTTTGTTTGCGTGGAGTCATTTTGTGTTATGTATCCTGATAATATCTTTACAGTCACACGGACCCATCTCTAGCACATCACAGCTCCTGACCTAGTTCAGAGGTTTGGAGATTATGATATTTGTCTTCTTTGGGAAAAGAAAGCACAAAAATTGCCGTTCTGTGTTCGTTTAACTGCATGGTCGCCGACATGCGTTCTGGTTGGATTTTAATGCACAATGTGGGTTGAATGTACGTGGAGATCATTACAACATGTTTGGATGTATTTTATTTTCTCCCAGGTAGCTATGGAGAGCTAATTTGTATTACAGAGTTGTTTTTAGACAGGAAGCACTGGCTATTTGCATAACTGCAGCAATGAAACACATAATTCAAATAAAAAAGAAACCCTCCCAAATGTGAAGTTACCATATTTGTGCCATGTTGGGAAATAGGAGAATAATAAGTCTACCGTGTGCCAATTGTAGTTTTTTTTATATAGTCAGGGCTGGATGTCCTTTTCTTTGTACTAAATACTGAGTCGCCCGGTGATGTCTCTTCTTCTTTTCTCTGCAGAAAGACTTCCGAGTTCAGGAGCTTCCTTTGGCACGCATTAAGAAGATCATGAAACTAGATGAGGACGTGAAGGTAAAATGTCTGGCCGAACGATTGACCCCCCCCCCCCCCACAATAGAAGACCAATAAATGTAT
This sequence comes from Pogona vitticeps, assembly GCF_051106095.1. NCBI lineage: Eukaryota > Metazoa > Chordata > Lepidosauria > Squamata > Agamidae > Pogona > Pogona vitticeps. Next base: position 2,847,949 of record NC_135791.1, on the reverse strand, counting down.
TTTGAGCTTCTTTATTTGCTTGTTGAGAATGTCTCCCTCGAGAGCGCTTTCTTTCCAGGCTGGTAATAAAAGGTCAGGTTTACACTTTTACCCAGGTGTAAAAATGTACTACCCAGCAGCTATGCAATTTCTGGCAGGAAAGGCCCTGTGGAAAGTGAGTTGCTTGAGGGGTGGGTTGCATACGCTAGATCAGTGTTTCCTAGCCTGGAGGCCATGATTTTTTTTCATTGCCTTGATGACATATTTGGAATGTGTGCTGTCTTAATTGTTTTAGCATTTTCCCTACACTATTTTGATAGCTGTAAGGAGGAAAGGTGAGCATCATAGAATCATAGAAAAATGAAGCTGGAAGAGGCCTTGAAGGCCATCGAGTCCAACCCCCTGCTCAAGGCAGGAATGCAAATCAAAGGATATCTGCCAGGTGGTTGTCTAAATTTCTCTTCAATGCCTCCCATGTTGGAGTGCTCACCACCTCCCCCTGAGGTCATGGGTTCTGTTGTTGTGCTGCTCTAACAGTTAAGATGTTTTTCTTGATATTCAGCCTAAATTTGGCTTCTTGCGGCTTGAACCCATTGTTACATGTCCTTCAATCTGGGATGATGGAAAACAGATCCTGCCCCTCCTTTGTAGGACAGTCTTTCAAGTATTTGGAAAGTGCTATCCTATCCCCCCACCCCCCAGTCTTCTTTTCTCAAGGTTAAACATGCCCAGTTCTTTCAGTCTTTCCTCCCAGGGCTTGGTTTCCAGTCCCCTGATCATCTTTGTTGCCTTCCTCTGAATGTGTTCCCATTTGTCAGCATCTGTCCTTGTACTGTATCTGGACTCCTTGTGTGGAAAGTGGTGGGAGATGAATTGAGGCTGGAAGCATGATCAAGAGTGAAAGGAGACGTTATGTGTGGGAGAGAGGAAGTTGGCCTCCTTGTGTTGACTGTTTGAGAGATATGATGCCTGTGCTTTTAACTGCAGGGATGACCATGATACACACCTTACCCACTCTATCCCGTCTCCATGCAAGAGGCCCTGTTAGCACCCAGGAACTGGCATATCCTTTTTATAGACTTCCTGACACTGCCTGCAACACAACTCCATTTTAAGACTTCCTGCTTTGATTTTTGTAGGCTTGGAGCTAAAAACTTTTTTAAAGAATTTTTTTAATTTCGGATAACCTCCTTGGTAGACTGTGGGAATGCTTTAGATGTAATATATCTTGTCTTCAGCAAAAAAATTGATAAAGTGCCCCCCTGATTAGCAAGATAACTAGGTGCAGGCTGGATAGCACAATTGTCAGGTGGATACACAGTTGGTTACAGAATTGTACATCAATGACTCCGTCTCAGACTGGGAGGAGATAGTAAGTAGGGTATCACAAGGCTCAGTCCTGGGCCTGCTGCTCTTCAACATTTTTATTAATTTGGATGAGGGTTTCTAGGAAATGCTTATCCGATTTGCAGATGGCACAAAATTGTGCGAAATAGCTAATGCCCTGGAAGACAGAAACAAAATTCCAAAAGATCTTGATAGGCTTGAGCCCTGGGCTGAAAACAACAGAATGAAATTTAACAGGGATAAGTGTAAAGCTTTACACCTTAGGAAAAAGAAGTGAAATGGACAGTTACAAGAGTAGTTCATCAAAACTTTAATACATAACCAGTCATAGTAAAAGCTGATCTCGTTCTTTCTTTAGATGATCAGTGCAGAAGCACCTGTTTTATTTGCCAAGGCTGCTCAGATATTCATCACAGAGTTGACACTACGGGCCTGGATACACACAGAGGATAACAAGCGCAGGACCTTACAGGTAAAGGGTAGAGTTATTTCTTGCTTGCAATTTAAAATGTCTGCGCATCTTCTTTGTTTCTTGCACATCCTTCCAGTGAGGGCCTGGGGAGGAGTGGGTAGGACAGCTTACCAATCTATTTGGCAAGGCAAATGCCACCATACTTTCTCTGCTGCAAGGTGGGGTCAGGAAGAAGCAGTTTCCAGAGGAAGAGCAGCAGGTAGCTTAACCCTTTCAGACCACTCAGATGAGGAGGCAGGGTGGGGAGTCTTGGTGCTCAGCTGTTGATTGGTCAGTTGCTGGAGGAGGTGTGGAAGGGAAGCCTGGACTTCTGGCTGGATGGGACAGCCACCCCAGGCAGCTGGCTGGCGTGGTGGGGGGAAGGGACCCTGTGACACTTGTGATGCTGCACATGCAAATTGGGCCAAAGCAGGGCGAAGCCCTCTGTGCCCATGTCTAGTTTCAACGAGTTTAAAATTTAGCAGCAGCTCTTTGGTGTCTAACCTGGGAATATTTCAGACCTGGTGGTTCACCTCTTGAGGCTTTGCTGCTCCTGGGGCAATACTGTTCCAAAGAAAGAAGTGACACTCTTCCGCAGTACCTGGTGGAAAACCATCCCTCCCTCTTCTGACTTCGCATTTGTCAGTTTCATGTTTTCCCTAATGTGACTCTTTTAAATCTCTAGTACCTCCTTTCAGATCCATGAAGAGATTAGCCTTGTTGGCACAAGTTCTTATCAAAAGCAAACTGAGTGAAGGAATTGCCAGCCATCTGCAGTGGCCAGATTCCGTAGGAGGACAGGACTGTGATGGGGCTGGGCACGTACCTATTAAGTGGGGAGGGGGTGTGTGGTCTGAAATTTAATTCAATGCCACAAACACAGATAAATGTGCAGGTTCAAAGCCAGACCTTCAACAGCTGATTACTCCAAGCTATGTGCCTGGAGAAGTATTGGTTTTCACCCATGTTCATTTTTAAAAAAATCAATCCTCACTGCCAGTTTGTGCAGTAGTTTGCAGATTCTGGGAAGCTGGTATCCAAATATCAACCCAACGAAGTTCATGTACTTCCCTTGCTCAATCATATTATGTACATGGCAGTGAGAGGGCCAATTTGCAATTCTTCAGATTTTCTGCACCAGAACCAACTGAGTTTATATGAAAACGGCTGCTCGCTGTTCTGTTTAAAAAGGGGAATTTGCTAGCAGAGCTAACGACCCCTCCTCCTCTGTTTTCTGTACACTTCACTGCATTTGTGGCTTTAACCAACTGCAGTGGTTGGCCTTAGAAAGGCTTTGAGTTATGTCATGTGGAATACCATTGAGAAGCACACTTGCCTTTGAGCTGGCTAACGTTGCAAAATGCAGAACGTGGCACCTATCATTTCTGAGGTATGGTGGATATGCATCAGGGGACTGGGAACTCTGGCAGTAACTTTCTCTTGCAGATTGCTCATGTCGCTCCCGGGTGCCATGAATTTATTCTGAGATCTTCCTTGCTGCTTGTTAATTTGAAAAAGGCTAAGCATTGTGGAACTCCAAGCCTAAAGGTTCCCATTTTCTTCTCTTGGTTGCAGAGAAATGACATCGCCATGGCCATCACTAAATTTGACCAGTTCGACTTCCTCATCGACATCGTTCCAAGAGATGAACTGAAGCCTCCGAAGCGCCAGGTGAGGACCAGAGGGTGCCTGTGATGAAGCTTTTAAGTGTTTTCTTAAACTTTTGTCTAGGGGTACTTTTCATTACACAACCTACTGCAGTTCCTCCTATATGTCAGAATACAAGGCATGAGGTATAGCACTGAAGCAGCAGCAGCAACATCAGCAGATTGTTGTTGTTGTTTAGTTGTTTAGTTGTGTCCGACTCTTCGTGATCCCACGGACCAGAGCACGCCAGGCCCTCCTGTCTTCCACTGCCTCCCAGAGTTTGGTCAAATTCATGTTGGTCACTTAGATGACACTGTCCATCCATCTCGCCCTCTGTCATCCCCCTTCTCCTCTTGCCTTCACACTTTCCCAACATCAGGGTCTTTTCCAGGGAGTCTTCTTTTCTCAAGTATTGGAGCCTCAGCTTTCAAGATCTGTCCTTCCAGTGAGCTTCACTTCCACTGTGCCATAACAGCCCTACAAGGGGAACATCGCGGGTGATGGGAAAAGAGGTGTGAAATGCTGGGTGGAAGCAGAAAGCTGAACATGCTCTGAAACGGTCCAGGGCTCCCTGTGGCTTGAGCGAAAATAGGGGCATTATAATGTGTGTTCTTCGATAACGCCTTGCAGTTCTCAGAAATAATCAATGCTTTTAAGGGAAAACTGCAGCACAAGCGAGCATAGTTGTGTAGTACAATAGATTTTAAATGTATATACAGAATTGATAGACAAGAGTTATTGTGGCTGAAGTCCTGGTTGGGTGGCATTTTCCCCCTAAGGCTGCATTTTCATCCTGAAAGTTCTCCTCAATCCCCAACAGTTTAGGGAGGAGCTGGAGGGGTGGAATCCAGCCTTCCAACAGTGGGCTTGATTCTGGCTGTCCCGTGGACTCAGAGCAGTGCGTCCTGGATTCTCTTCAGGAGCTTGGAAGGGGTCTTGGAGTAACGGCAGCAAGCAGCTTTTGGTAGAGCTGTTTATGCTTCCTGGTTCGTCTCCCTCCTGGAGGGTGAGGCTTACGGCTGTGGGCACTTATGGGGAGCCTTAAGCACCCCAACCTCCAGACAATCCCCCCTCCCTGATCTCTGCTGGATCCTTCAGATATCTCCTGTGCAGGAGGCCGAGGGGAAGCACGGCTTCTTGGTTGAGACACAAGGTCCAGACTTACTGGAGGTGCTGCATGCAAAGTTGCCCTGGACCTTAAAGATCTGAATATCGATGGAAATTTAGCTGGCCTCAATGCACGTTGTTCACATTCTCCCTTGTTGCAAACCAGTTATTCACCCAGCCTTATTAGTCCTGTACCCTTAAAAAAAAGATATATTTTTAAAGCGCTACATTGTTGGTTGTATTTATAATCTAGCTTTCTTTCCCCGAAACCCTGCGTTTTTCTGTCATGTCACTGTGACAGGTGTTATTGCTGTTTCCTTTGAGACAGGTAATTGGATGTTTCAGAAATGGTGAAAAACAGCATGAGTATTGATTTGAAGTGCTGAGTGCTCCCCTCCTCACCAGGCTCACAATTGAGCACTTGATTACCTACCCAGCAGGTTCCCTGTTACATAAGCAATAACCTGCACATGATGCCGTAGGTTTATGCCAGGTGCTCAGGAGTTGTATGTATACAGGCTTATGACACTTTTTTTTATTGTGGCCTTCTCGAACTTTCCGTCAGGCACTTACCTTTGACCAGCCTCTTCCCCCTGCCTCAAAAAAACCCCAAACTCAAACCCTTGATCTTTGGGCTAGACAAAAACAGGCCATTTGTGTCTAACCTGAGTTTATTAGATCAGCAGCTGCGCTCAACTAGGCGAACTGACATCTCGCAGAAGACTTGGGAGTCTTCCAAGAGGGTCTGCAGAGCACACCCGTCCCATGGGAGGCCCCGTGTCCTTCTCACAGCAAGAAATGAGGAGCCACCCTAGAAAGATCACGTCCTAGATCGATCTGGGCAGTCGCTGCTCCTGTAAACATCCTTGACTGGAAGCTGTTGGGTGCTCGAAGGGGCTTTCAGTCGGATGTTTGCAGCGGCCGGCTGCTGCGGTCCTCCAGAAGCGAAGCGGGGTTTGTATTGAAGAATCCTTCCAGAACAGCGTCTGAGAGATCGGAGACAGTAGCGGAAGGAGAAATGCGTTGAGGTGGATCCTGCTCCTGGACCTTTACAGGAGTATCTCTCCCCGTGTTGCAGACCTTCTTTAAAACTGCGGTTCTCGGGCTGTTCGGAGTTTCTGGGTGTCAACTTCAAGGGTCCGTGGCCCTTGGCCAGGGTGGCTGTCTTCTAAGAATTGCAGTCCAAAACATCTGGAGAGTCTGAGAGGGCAAACTATGGCACCTAGCTCAGCGTCATCATCACAAATGTCATGTTTGCAGTGTTTCATCAGCCAAAAAAAAAAAAAAAGCTAGTCCTTTTTTTTTTATCTCAGAAGACTTTACAAGCTATGCATCGATCATATGGGTGGCAACAGAAAGGGAAGAGTTCTGGACACAGGTAGGGAGCTTTTTGCCATGCAGGAACTGTGCTCACCCGTGAGCTTCAGAAGTCGAGAGGGCGATCCTGACTTTGTGATGAATGTGTTAAAAATGCAAGCAGGTTGTTGAGACCAGAGGCCAAGATCCTGCTGCTCCACCAGCTGAGCGCCTTGCTGAAACATCCCTGCCATGCCATTCCAGAAGAACACCAGTTGCGCTTCGCTGTAGGGAGGCCCCACGCTTCATCTCATTGCCACAAAGATTGGGAGTCCTTTAGCCTGCAGGCCCTGCGTGGCCTGAGGGCCCCTTTTTAAGGGCTAGCAGGGCTGCTCCGAGGGGGATTTCTCACCCGCCCCAACAGTAATATTTGATTTTCTACCCCAAGATGGCGGAATTGTCCCTGTGGGCACACAGTTCTTCTATAAGTCAAAGTATTTGATTTGTTCACCTCTTCAGACTCCCCGATGGTGTTTCTGCAAGGGATTGGGTCACCCCTTTGCAGCTTATTCTTGCAAAAAACAACCCACCCCTTTTATATGTTTTTGTTCATTTTTTAAAAAGAACAACTTTCAGGCTCCTTGTTGGTTCCTTTCTTAGGAGCAAAGCGGGGTAAAAATGCCATAAATGTAGAAATAAGTGACTAGCAGCCCCTCTCTGAGAAGGAGCACTCTTGGCGTCCCCCAGTTCTGATTGCTCTTTCTTTTTCCTTGAGCGGACTGCTAACCTAGTCTTGACTTGGTTTCAGCAGGGCCTTCATCCTCCACCCAGAACAGGTGAGGTCTTCGGATCAGACCCCCTTCTGGCCGAGGTGGCCAAGCGTGGAAGTGGGTACTGCAAGGCCACTTCCTCCTGCTCTTTCTCTCCGTTGCATTGCCAGGAGGGTGACCCTCTTGTTTCCCATGGACCTTTTGGATGGAGGGAGGCCAGCCTCTCCTCCTGAATAGCTTATGTTCCTGGTTAATGTTTTGTGGTGCTCGGGGGAGAAATGGCTCTTACCTCTCCATTAATAGGGTTTGAGCTTGGTCACTTTGTGCTGGTTTGTTTTCCACCCAGCAGGCGATAGATCTGGAGGACACCACCAAAAAGTTGGGGAGGGGGAAACCCCACATGTTACGAATGAGGTGTGTTCTACGTGTCCACCTGGAGCACGTTTCTGAGATCAGGAGCCATTCCCCCCTGCCTCCACCCCACAGTTCTGGTTACTTCCCCCCCTCCTCAAATCGTTAATTTTTTAGCTTGGAAGTGAAAGTAGGTCAATAAGTAAAAGGCAGTGGCCAAAAATCCTGTTGTATTGACATGCTTATGTAAGTTCCACAAGCGATGGAGAAATCTGCACCAAGGGTGGGCGTCTTGTCCAGATAGCCGTTCCATGAGTGCAGTTGCATGGCCAGGTAAGCAGTTCGTTGTGCCGTCAGACAGGTGGGCCTCTCATGAACTCATGCAGATGTAACTTTATGCTGTACCAAATGCAGTAACTTACAGAAACCTGTCAGACTCCCTGGAGATATGATATTGTTGTTCTGTGCCATCAAGTTGCCCCGACTCGTGAATGACCGCTCTCTGAAAGGTCCTGTCCTCAAGAGCCCTGCTCTGCTCTTGCAAATCTAAGCTTGCGATTCCTTGAGGGGGCCGGTCCATCTCGTATTTCGTCTTCCTCTTTTCCTGCTGCCTTCCACCTTTCCCAGCATCTTTGCCTTTTCCAGAGAATCCTGCCTTCTCATGTTATGCCCAAAGCAGGGCAGCATTAAACCATTGAATGACACAAATGTCCTTCATAAAGCTCTAGCTTTCTCTCCGTGGTTTAGGTCTCTGGCTGCAGGGCCAGAGGTTGCCAGTTCAAACCCCACCCCACCCCACGGTGCATCGTGGACCCTACGACGGAGACTCTTTCCTCTGAGCCCTTCTGGAAAGACGGGAAGGCAGGGGAAGATAGTTTGTGTTTCCTGTACTCTCCAGTTCCAGCTTTTCCCATGCCGCAGCGTGTGTAAACATCCTACACTCTCAGCTGTGATTCTGGGGTGGCTGGGAGAAGGTTGTTTACACCTCCTGCCATGGATTGATCATCTTGCAAACTGCATCAGCTGTTATTCACTGTCCAGCCGGGCACATTGCTGTGCATGGCTGGAAGCCTGTATTCCTTCCCTGCACTCCCCAAATTCTCTCTGGCATGAAAACTGAGCAGGGTTTAAGAAGCTAGGCAGGGACGACCGTTGAGAAGCAGAACCCGAGTTTGTGGCATATCATGGTCTGTGGTTCACAATTAGCAACAGGTAAAGCCTTTTGCGGTGACTTGAAAGTTCCCTCTTTCTCCTCGACGGCTTCTTATCGCTGGATCTATGATCTAAGGAAGTCTGGATGTCACAAAGGAGAGGGCAACCCCCAGGCCTCTCCAGATGTTTGAGTTTCAGAAAGATTTTCATCGGGGAGAAAAATGGCGTGGAGACGCCTGCAGAGGGGAGGATGATCAAGAAGGGTTTCTGCTCCCCGTGTTGCCTTCAGAAAAAGTCAAGGGCTCTTGACTGGCTTTCTGCGCCGCCCTCTTGAGACTCCACCGGTGCTCTAAGAAGGTCGAGGTGCCTGGCTGAACCCAATCCAGCTTCACCGTGAGCAAAGATGCTACTTTCCCAGTCCCAGGTCTCGCTTTCCTAGCTGCCACAACATAGATCAGCTTTTTCTCCTTTTGGTGCCCTCCCAGATGAATTGGAATTACATACCCCATCATTCCGAAGAGGATGACAAATGGAACGGCAGCCCCAGCTCATCTGGAGGGCGTCCGTCTGGTGGGGAAGCCGCTGGGGCTTTATGAGCCAGGGCTGATAGGCGATGCAGCCCAGCCACATCTAGCGGCCCAGCCTTGAAGGAGCAGGTGGCCGGTTCTGCTGCAAGCAGTGATTTCCACGTGGCCTGCATGCCCCCCTCTCCCCTCCTCCCAACACGAGGAGGGGGTTCTTTACAAGTAGTACAGTAACACATCTCTAAAGACAGGCATGGATGGGGCACACTGAGGACAGCAGCAGGTGGATGCTGCAATTCCTTAAAGGCGAGCCCTCCGAGAGGCAGGCGGGAGGCCTCGAGACTTCTCCGTAATCTCACAACACTTGGATTTCTGTGCTTTCTGAGGGTGCTTCCTCTTTGTGGACAGGAGCTATAGCCCTGCTGAGTATTTCTTAGGATCGTGACCCTTCTTCCTGTGGCCTTGGAGAAATTGCTCCGCAGGCTACCCTTGTGGAAGATTTCAGCTGGCGAAGGCTGCTTCTTCATCCCTGTCTTCTTCTTCCTCTTCCTCCTCCTCTTTTTCCCTTTGGCTCAGGAGGAGGTGCGCCAGGCTGTGACCCCAGCGGAGCCCGTCCAGTACTATTTCACCCTGGCGCAGCAGCCTGCGGCGGTCCAGGTCCAGGGGCAACAGACGGGGCAGCAGACCACCACGGCTGCCGCCACCACCACCCTCCAGCCTGGCCAGATCATCATCGCGCAGCCTCAGCAAGGACAGGTGGGTGGATCGGTGCTCCTCGGGGCTGGACGGCAGGTTGGGCAGTGTCCCGCTTCTCCCCCCCGCCCCCAAGATGCCCGTGCACTTGGAAAGGAGGGCAGTTAACTCTTGACAATGCCCTACGCTTCCTTGGCTTCCCCAGAGAAGGCCAGCCGTCAGAGGGAAGGTTGGTGGGATGGGCCAGTCTCTCGAGCCACCAAGGAGAGGGCAGGCTTGAGCTGGCAGTGCCAGAGAGGGTAACTGCTGTGGCTCTCTTTTGTTGTGTTTCTCCACTTCTCACAGCATTTTCTTCCTTGTAGCAGAAGTTGGTCCTCCTCTGTTTTCACATCCCTCCCTGAGAGTTGTGCATTTTTAATTTTATCCACTTTGATCACCTTGCACCCAAAGCAGATACATGAATGGCCACCTTCAGATTCTCACCACGTAGTGGGTGGAGGTGTGCAGGGTGGGGCCTCCACCTTTCTGCTCTAACCGTTCTAAGAAAAACTGAGAGCTTGTTTATTGGTGTTTTTCGAAGGACGTTTCAGCCCGAGTGTATGGCTAGTCTTGACCCTGTTGCCAACAGCTTTGTAACCCGAGGCTCTTTTCCCCTCGCGCTCTCTCCTCCTTTCAGACCACTCCGGTAACGATGCAGGTTGGCGAAGGGCAACAGGTCCAGATCGTCCAGGCGCAGCCGCAAGGGCAGGCACAGCCGGCGCAGAGCGGAACAGGTCAGACCATGCAGGTCATGCAGCAGATCATCACCAACACGGGCGAAATCCAGCAAATACCGGTGAGAGAGACTGGCAGCCCTTCCCTCCTTTCACTCCGGAGCTGTCATGAATCCACGGCTGTCGAGGAGAAAACCTTGTCGCCTGCCGCTGTTTCCTTTCTCCCCCTTCTGCTATGCTGCTCCTTTAGATAAGACTCTCCCCACACACTCGCACACTGCTGGGTTTGCTTTGCTCATCCTTCTCTTCTGTCACTCTGCTTTAGACATGCAGGAAAAGTATTTGTGGCTTCATCTTCTGAGGACTATACAGTTCATGCCTGATGATCTTCTTTTCTGTGTGTTTGGGTTCGGGTGGTGTAGGGTTTGGAAGGGAAAGGAGTTTTAGAAAACAGCGTTCAAATCTGTTTGAACACGTACCCAGTGTGTTTTGAGCAGCCTCCCTGTAAGCATGCATTCCCCCCCAGCTTCCTCTTTCATGCGCTTCTTGCGGCTCCTCAGTTCCTCCAGGTTGGAGTGTCATCCTTCCCGAACATGCTTTGTGCGCAAGATTTTGGCAACAGAGAAAAATCTGTGCTGTTAAATAACAACCAGGATTCACTTCAACCTTTTAGTCTCGGTTACTAAAGCTGCACCTGGCATTCATTGGTGGTGGTTCTTCTACCTTCTTTGTAAATCCAGTAGGTTTTTCATTCCTTAAAACTGCGGGAAGTGAGGCAAACCATGTCTTTTAGGAACAAATGTTTCCAAGACATCCCTGCGCGAGTGTTTGCAAAATATACCCCACCCACCTCTGGAAAATATTGCAGCAGGTACAGCTCCGAACAGCCCCTTCATACTTAAGAGGAGGGAAGGAGGGAACGTTTGCTCTTTGATCATGTACGCCTGAGCCAAGTAATGTGACCCCCTCCCCGCGCCCTCCCAAAAATGTCTGCCTTGCCCAGTCAAAGTTAGCTATTCTAGTTAAAAGCTAACTAGGGGCTGCTTTTTGCAGCTGTTTCCCCTGCAGGCCTGTTTCAGTGTTTAAAGTCATCTCTGCAGACTCCTGGTAGGTGGGTGCTAGCGTGGAGAAATGCCCATTCTTTCTCCCCCCACCCCCGGGATTAATTGCTTTGTGGTCGGAAAATGATGCCATCTGGAAAAGTCAGCGGCGGGGCAAATTCAAACTCCATATTTTCTGCTCCAGCAGTTGGCAGGCATTGACCACAGATTGGACGGCATTTACTCCTTTTTTTAAAACGTTCCCCTTGTGCATTCAAGACACTCCTGTTGGATGTAAAGTCCAGAGAAGATCAGAAAAATAGTTCAAGATGCAGCTTGGTGAGCCATCAGTTGCAGGTCTTGGATTCCCTGTTTCCCTTAATGTGTGCCAAATACAAACAGGAATCCACGCAGCTGTTCATTGAAGTTTACCTAATGTCCTGCTGCTTTAAAATGTTAGCAATTAAAGAAATCTTGTGGCATCGAAATGGTTTAATGAGTTTCGTTTGACATAACCCTTTGCAGGCTGCCGCCTCCCTGACGGGGAGGTGTCCGATTCTGCAACTGATGAAACAGCTCGCAGTCTTCAAAAACTTCTCCCAAAGGAATTTGTTATTCCTTAAAACATGATGCAAGATTTTGGGCCCAGTTTTTATTATGAATAACCAGGCAGGGAAGAAGAACGATGTTTCAGTTTCCCTTTCTTGTGGATGTTCTTGATGTGGTCAGTCGGGTGACTCACTTTGCAACCTCTGTGTGTGTGTGTGTGAGAGAGAGAGAGAGAGAGAGAGAGAGAGCACAGAGCTTTGGGGGCCCCATGTGGCCTCAGAGTCATGAACTGCTTGCCTGAGTACCAAGAGGATGTGCTCCTTGTTCTTCCGTGTCTTCCTCCTGAATGTATAACCTCCCTTCATTTCGTAGACACAAGGAGAAAGACTTGTGCGTGTTTCCAGGTGCCAACCCTGTTCCGTCTTCCTCCCTCCCACTTCTTCCAGGTTCAACTGAACGCCGGACAGCTGCAGTACATCCGCTTAGCTCAGCCCGTGTCCGGCACGCAGGTGGTCCAAGGCCAGATCCAGACGCTCACAGCCAATACTCAGCAGGTACCAAGTGATCTCCAGAGGGGGTTGGCCAACAGCGGTTCAGGTAGCCCAGGCCAGTGGGAAAGGAGCTTATTGTGGGTGTGGGTAGCCTTCCTGGGCTTGAGAGTCTGCCACTTGCCTTCTCGTTCCGATAAAGATAAAAATCCTGAGTCGTCGCTGTGACTTTCATTGGTACTGGTAGTATCGAGCCCACCTTTTAACGTGTCTCTTTATTGGAGGAGCTAATTATTTTTTTACACCTGACACCTACTTTCAGGAAATGCTGTAAACACTTAAAAGAAACGCTGCTCAAGATGCAATCTGCTGTTTTGCTGATGGACGGTGAAACTGGTCTGTGGCTCCGTCTCAAAATCCAACCTACTCAGCTCTGCTTGGTTCCTTTTTCCTCTTTTTTACTCCTGCGTTTGTGGAGGTTCAGCTCCTCTTTTTCGTCCACCTGCCAGATTTTGGATTGGCACTCTTTGTGTTCGTTCAGGCGCCGTGTCTGATTTCCAGCACTCGGCAAGAATTATTTTTGTCAGTGCTAAACGCAACTTTTAAAAGCATCTGTCTCTTTTTGTGTATATTCTTAATTCTAGCAGTCCCTTCTTTTTAGACCTGGAAAGTACTTTTCTTGGCAGCCTGGGCACCCCATTAATATATTTGTTTTACCAGATGTCATTCTTTCTCTTTTCATTTTCTCAGTCCATTTTTTTTAACACACACACACACCTACACACTCCCAGCCATGTACAGTAGGAAAACAGTATCCACAGGAGAATTGGGTCCAGGCACCCCAGGCGTGGTCTCTGGCTCCCTTTAGTGGCTAGTCCTGGTAAAGAAACCCTTGAAATAACACACACACACACGTACGTTTGTTTACGGTGAGGCAATTTGGATATTTCTGGGGGGTGTTTATTTAGTATTTTCAGGCCGTGGGTACGTGACTTTGTGGATCCTGATCCTGCAGATAGGGGGTTTCCTCCTGCACATACATCTGCCTCTCTCTCTTTTCTTTTTAAATGGTTTCTCCTCTCGGAGATCAAGGGACAAGTCCTGGGTGTGTCCCAGCCTACGGATTTCTATCCATTCGCAGCTAAGAACTGTTTCAGTGAGTGGTCCTTGATCTTATCAGAACATGTGACCATCCTGGGAAGTCTCATCTCGGGACTCCCATCTTCCCATTCTCTCCCCTGTCCAAATTCTAAAGCCATACACCGACCTTAGCAGTGCCTCAAAAGAAGGTGCACAGGCCACGCATAGTGAAAACTTTAGCACGCCTCCCGGACAGCCTGCTTGCAACTTTCCTACAGACATAACGGCGCCACGGCTTGGATTCTCCTTGGAGAGCTCACTTTTTGCAAATTGTGTTGTCTTTCTGATGGAGGTTGTGTGCCCTATAGAACGGCCTGCCTTCTTCCTCTTCGCTTCGTTCCATCAGTAAACAGATGTGTGTGAGTTGGGGGGGGGGAGACATGAGAAGGTTTTGCCAACACCTGCTAGGAGTGTGTGTTTGTGTCCCAAACCCAGGAAAAGAGCCCCACCCTTCAGGGCCAGAAGGCATTTGTGTTTAAAAAACTCCGTCTTCTTTCTTTTGGTTTGTGTGCTCTCTACACTCCGTCTTTCCCCCCCCCCAAAGGACAGGGCCACAAATGTGAGTAAACCAATCTCTTTTACAGATTGCACAGACAGAAGTTCAACAGGGACAGCAGCAGTTCAGCCAGTTTACAGATGGACAGGTATGAGCCCCCAGTGAACCTTGGTGGCCGTTGCATGCCGACGCTTGCTTGCATTCAACAACCTTTTGAAGGTTGCGGAATGTACTCTTTCCTGCATGGGTGTGTGTTTGTTAAAACGGTTCCGTTGTCATTGCACTTTTTTTAAAAAAATAATTTGTATTAAAAATAAGTTCTGTACCAAAACAGGGTCCTTTTAAGGAGAAAGGTGGGGTGAAAAATATTGTAAATATATTTTAAATAAATTCCTCCAACTGCTGTGCATACAAAGAGCATCAGCTGGTATTAACCCTTTGAGTTTACACATTTTTTCGTAAATCAGCACGTGAGGTTGAGGGCTGCCGAAGGAATCAGTACGATTATTACAGCACTCAAGGAAAGGGAGCCACGTTTTTCCTAATGTACCTGTGCTTGGATTCTGATGCATTAAGTGTGAGTGGGCAGTGAGTTTTTCCAGCCATGCTCATTTCTGTCCTATACTGTATCTCCCCAAGCACTTAACTGGGATTCCTGAAGCCCCTTTCCAAGCCAGAGTGATTGTTTGTCTGGATGCTACACCTTGGGAGGGGGCGGCAGGGGGGAGGGGGATGAATTCCTTGTGGTGTAATTGAAGCACAGGAATCTAAAAATAAATTCATTAGTCCTCGTGCTGGGGTCATAACACTCCTTTGTGAGGCTCCCTTTCCAATTATATCAAATACCTCTGCCCGGCAATTAAATATTCTAGGGCAGTGCCACCAGGAATATAAATGTGGACCAATGACTTTGCAGCCTCTCCGGCAATTTGGATCCAGCTTTGTGTGTCTGTATTTCAATATCCGTGGAGTACAATGCCATCCGGGTGCCACTTTGAGGCGGTGCGCTCTCATGGATGCCGAAATTGATATTAAAACTTTTTCACTCCACGGCCTTTTCTAGTCTCCGTCTCTTTAACAGCAAATCCATAGTCTCTTTTTTTGAACCTAGTCCTCTGGGAAAACGATAAGTTTGGAGAGCGCCTGCTGGCTTCTTTGGCCCCCTTTCAGAGGAAGGGCTGTCATTGGTGACGGAGCAGGTAGAGGTAGGAGGGGGCTGCCGTCTGCAACCTTGGGCAAGCCCTTCCAGCCGGGGTTGGCAAGAGTAAGTGAGATGTCCCAGGGGTTTGACTGAGGGTCAAGGGGCTTCCTACATCCCCGTGTTCCGTGGCTTGTGTGATGTTTCTCTTTGCGGCTTCATTCCATTTCGTTTAAACTAGGATAGTGTCCTTTCCACGCTCTTGAGTATTTCCACATGGGTGGGGAGGTTCTGCTGGTGGGTCATCCCAAGCGAAGCCAGAACAGATTATAGGAGGGAGGTGTAGGTGGCCTCAGCAGCGTCTCCCGGTTCTTTCGTTGAACGAGTCCTGCTTTTGCCTGCATGATTGTTTTTCACAATGCTGTGCGTTCTGATAAGTGGGTCTGATCCGCCGGTGTGTCCTTGCCTGTTCTCTCCCAGCAACTCTACCAGATCCAGCAAGTCACCATGCCTGCCGGCCAGGACATCACGCAGCCCATGTTCATTCAGTCCGCCAGCCAGAATACAGACGGACAGGCACCGCAGGTGACAGGAGACTGACCTGGCGCCGCTGAGAGGCTTCTTGACGTGACAGAAGTCACCCCAGCTGGGATCGATGTGCTGCCCACCGGATCCAGAGGTCCTCCTCCTTCTTGCCTTCCACCTTTCCCTTCCCCAGTATATACCTTCGTTTGCTGTTAAGGCCCCCACCGGCTGTGATCTGCGTTGTGTTTTATGAACCATTTGATCTGATGGAAGGAAATACTCAACAAACTGGCACCAATGCAATATTTTTTTTTTTGTGAAACTGCAAATCCTGTATTAACTGAACAATTTCTGCCTACGTTGACCATTTTTTATAGGACTGTCGTCCAGCCTTTTGGCTGTTCATCCTTTCTTCAGTGGTCCAGCGTCTTTCGTTTCACCCCTCCTGCTTCCCTGTTCATTGGACTTCAGCCTCCAGGATTTTCATCCTGTTATCATCCCTGCTCTAGTATTAGATGGACCTATAGCTGTGTTATAATTGTCAGAAAGTGTGTGTGTGTGTGTGTGTGTGTGTGTGTGTGTGAGAGAGAGAGAGAGAGAGAGAGAGAGAGATTCTTAAAAATTTCCCATGTTTCATGACTGCTGTTCCGCAGCTTCCAAGGATATAATAATTGAAGGGGAAATACACCAGCTGCTCCTGTCTTAAACTCAACTTCTAAAGGCTTTAAACTTGGCCTTAAAACTATTTTGCAAATGCTTTAAAGAACTTCGATGCTCAAACATGATTTATTGGTTAATGGTATGACATTTGTAAAAACCTGTATGAAATTTGGTCAATGCATGTGTTTAAAAGCTGCATGAAATGCAATAAACTTTTTCCTTTTTTTTTCCTATGGCAGTTCAAACTCTTTGTCTTCGAACTCGTCACTGGAACCTGAGCCAAAATGGTTCCTACTTGGTTGGAGATGTTGACCCATGACATTTTGGGCTCCAGAGTTAGGAGCAATAAACGCCCCCCCTCTCTCTTTTTTTTCACTCTCTGAATAAAATGGACAATTTTTATTTTATTTTATTTTGTGGCCGCAGACCCTGACTCAGGTTATTATCCCTGATGGTGAGATCCACCCACTCCCTTCTGGATCTTCCGTTTCTTGGTCAGCTTCCTTTTTAGTGATGACCAGGAACTTGGTTTTTTGAACATTCTCTTTTAGATGCTTTTCATTACTTGTTCCACTGATGTTTAAAATACAGCAAAGATTATGTCTCTTGCAGCCACTAGAGGGTGCAAGATTCAAGATCCTCATTTCTCTTTCTGTTGTGCTTCACGGGACGTAGAATGTTGAGTGGTCTTAAACTCTGGGGTGTCAATGTATAGGTGGTTTAGGCAGGTTTATTTATTTATTTATTTTATTTATTTTATATGAGATTGTGTGACTAAGTTTCATCACACAGAGAAGCATTTGTGGTGGGATATTTTCATAATGTATCTATTCATACTTGGTGGAAATTAGTGCCTTACCAGAGGGACTTGGAAATTTACTTATTACTTACTTACTTACTTCTTGTTGTTTAGTCGTGTCCGACTCTTCGTGACCCCATGGACCAGAGCACGCCAGGCCCTCCTGTCTTCCACTGCCTCCCAGAGTTGGGTCAAATTCATGTTGGTCACTTCGGTGACCCTGTCCAGCCATCTCATCCTCTGTCGTCTCCTTCTCTTGCTTTCACACTTTCCCAACATCAGGATCTTTTCCAGAGAGTCTTCTCTTCTCATGAGATGGCCAAAGTCTTGGAGCCTCGGCTTCAGGATCTGTCCTTCCAGTGAGCACTCAGGGTTGATTTCCTTCGGAATGGATAGGTTTGTTCTCCTTGCAGTCCAGGGGACTCTCAAGAGTCTCCTCCAGCACCACAATTCAAAAGTATCAATTCTTTGGCGGTCAGCCTTCTTTATGGTCCAGCTCTCACTTCCATACATCATGACAGGAAAAACCATAGCTTTGACTATTCGGACTTTTGTTGGCAAGGTGATGTCTCTGCTTTTTAAGATGCTGTCAAGGTTTCTCATCGCTCTCCTCCTAAGAAGCAGGTGTCTTTTAATTTCAGGGCTGCTTTCACCATCTGCAGTGATCATGGAGCCCAAGAAAGTAAAATCTGTCACTGCCTCCATATCTTCCCCTTCTATTTCCCAGGAGGTGATGGGACCAGTGGCCATGAGCTTAGTTTTTTTTTTTTTAATGTTGAGCTTTAGACAGTTGTTTTTTTTTTTTTTTGCGCTCTCCTCTTTCACCCTCATTAAGAGGTTCTTTAATTCCTCCTCACTTTCTGCCATCGGAGTGGTATCATCTGCATATCGGAGGTTGTTGATATTTCTTCCGGCAATCTTAATTCCGGTTCGGGGTTCCTCCAGTCCGGCCTTTCGCATTATGTATTCTGCATGTAAGTTAAATAAGCCGGGGGACAATATACAGCCTTGTCGTACTCCTTTCCCAATTTTGAACCAATCAGTTGTTCCATATCCAGTTCAAACTTACTTACTTACTTACGTTTATTTCTCTCCCATCCAACTAGTAGCTAGGTTACTACTCCGGGTGGCTCCCAGAAGGACAACAGAGTCAAAACAGAGTAGATTATTTTCCTTCTGGGTCCTTGAAATAAAATTACAGTAGGATAGCCGGTGTCTTAAAAGTGCACTATTTCCCAAGAGGACAAAGTCTTGACCTTCACAGTCCTGCCTGCAACCAAAACTGCATCATGGTAAATCTAGCTGATGTCAAAGTTACACAATGGTTTCAGGAGGCCAGGTTCTGTAGATGCTGGTTTTCCGTCAGTTGAGTGATCATGGTTTCTCCCACAAACACCATGGGCACCGCAAGTTGGTGAAGGAATGGAGGGTTCTCTCCTAGATCAGCCGCACCATCTCTTCAAATCTGTGCCCCTTCATCCTTGGTTTTAGTTGGCCCACGAAGACATTCTGCATTTCCACGATTGTACTGGATGTTCTGTGCAAGGGGAAGAGCTTAAAATTGGCCATGATTAAGCAAGGAGGAGAAATTAGCAAATAACACAGATGTGCAAGACACCGTGCTGTTCTTTATTTTTCTGGGCCTGAGCTAATTTTTTGGGGGGTGGGTGGGGTGGGAACATCCCTTGCCATCAGTTGGAATCTCCAGGCAATAAAAGCTATTCCGCTCTGCATTGCACACGCACACAAATGCACACTTTTCCCCCTGAGAAGAGAAGGTGAACCCGGGAACAGCACAAAGGTAAGTGATACGGAGCATGTTTTAAGTTGCAAGGAAGTGTCGGCTGCTAAAAATAGGAAGACCCCGGAATCTCTGAGGGAAGAGGCCCGAGCCACGGCAGAAAAGGGACAGCTTTGCAAGCCTCGTGATTTCGGAAAAGAACAATTGAAATACTTGCAAGATGACAAGAAGAGAGGAGGATGGGGTCATTATATTATGAGGTGGCAGCACTACAACGGTTAAGACAGTGGATAAGACTGGAGGATGAAAAAATATTAATGCTAGAAAGCAAAGATTTAAAATATTTGCATTTAGAAGCCCTACCCGGTCATTCTCTGCTATGCTTAGAGGAAACGGTGAACCGCTACCACCTCCATCCTCTCTTTTTACAGATGGAAAGAGAAAATCTAGAAGGGAGACATGGCTGGTCCGATCACCCTGTTCCGGTCTTACTCTGCATCTTTACTGACTGAGCCATCCCTTCCACCACGACAGGTCTACCTCTAGAGCAATGGTTCCCAACCTTGGGTCTACCCGGTGTTCTTGGACTACAACTCCCAGAAGTCCCGGGCAACACAGCTGGTGGTGAAGGCTTCTGGGACTTATCCAAAGTTGGGAACTACCGATACAGAGTATATAGAATTGGCCTTTCTTGTGTTTGAACAAATGCATGTTGATCCATCAGAAATCTTAGTCTTTGAACTGGCAGAATATTTTGCCTGTCTCTTATTTTGCTTTTTGATTAATTGAGGGAATTTTTTTTTGGTTCTGAAAAAGGGAATTTGGTGAACGGTATTACTGAGGGAAAAACAGGAATGGGGACTCAAGTCATAGAACTCATCAAGTCGGACTTAAGTTGCAACGGTGACTTGACTCGGGTGTTTTTTTTTTAATGGCTTGCAACTTGGAGTCCACACACTTTTCCCTTTTTTCTGGGGGGGGGGGATGCTTTTTTTAAACAAGGACTCAAACTCAGGGCTTGGGAACTTGGGACCAAAGACTTGGATTCAGACTTGGGACCAAAGACTTGGACTTGGGACTTGATTCCAAAGACTCTGATTCAGACTTGGGACTTGGGACCAAAGACTTGGGACTTGGGATCAAAGACTTGGACTCAGACTTGGGACTTGGGACCAAAGACTTGGACTTGGGACTTGATCCCAAAGACTCTGATTCAGACTTGGGACTCAGGACCCAAAGACTTGCCAACAACCCTAAGGAAAAGATACTTGCTCTAGTGGAAGCGCTGACATTGCCTTTTGGTAGGTAGGCCTGAGCGGACTGCTCTGTCCTGCAGCTGTTTACTCAACATCAGTCCAGCTGTTTGGCTTCTGACATTAATTTGCACTTCCACAGCCCCCTTCTTCCCTGGTCGGTCTTCTCCCCACCCCCCAGTATGCACCGTGGACTTAAATGGCTTTAGCAATCCTTTTTCGTCCCCCGGGAACCTTGGGAACCGTAATTTTATCTTACTTTTTAGGGGAAAGGGTGAAAGATCTTGGAAGCCCCTGTCAACTGATCTGTAATCCCAAGCATTGAGCGCGAGGGCGGGAGAGGGCCATCGTAACTAGTGAATCATTTTTGTCTTTTCTTTTTAAAATCAAGTTAAGCTTTGCAGGCTGTAAACCCATTCTCCGCCTGTCCTGCTCTGCAGGCAGGCAGGCAAGCATGAGTGGAAGAGCTGGACTTTTGAGCGAATGTGCTTCTCCACGCACCATCTCAGCCTTTTCACATTGATTCCAAGCTCCCGCTAACCGTAGCAACGATGGTCATAATGGCAAAAGTAATATTAAATGTTTTGTAGGATAGTGCTGGTTGGATAAACAGGGTGCACCCTCATCATTAGGAAAGTAACCAGAAAGTTGCAAGAAGGAGCAGCTCGGTCCCTGGATAAGTTACAAACTATGATGTAATAGAGTTACTCCCTCATTCTTGGATAAGAGAAATCACTGAAAGACATTCATTGTTTGAAACTATTATTTAGGGTGGGGTCCATGGAACTCCAGGCAACTCTCTGGGCTAGCAATGGAGGTGGGTCAACTCAATATTCCAGATGTAAGAATAAGTCACTCCCTTCAGCCATCTGGATAGCTCCGTGTTTGAGGTCTCTGGCTGTAGAGGTTGGGAGTTCGATCCCCCCACTGTGCCTTCTTGACAGGGGCTGATCCATAGGGTCCCTTCCAGTTCTGCAGTTCTAAGATGATAAGTATTATTATTATTGTATTGATTTTCTTCCCTTGCAGCACTCTGTGGATACTCCTGCCCATGTTTAATTTAATTACATTTTTCATTTCAGCTCTCTAATTTTTTAAAATTATTATTATTAATAAAATCAATCTGTGCCTATTAAACACCGCGATACATGGGTTCAGCTTATATTCATTTGTTAATACAGATCAGGGCCTAATCTCTACACCGCATGTCTAACCATTGATACAACAGATTCCACGTTTGAAAATATTCTGAATCTTCTTTCTCTTTGATTTTCAATGTAAGTCTGTCCATTTCCGCACAGTCCAAAATCTTCTTAATTATTTCTTCATCTGTCGGTATTCCTTCATTTTTCCAATGTTGCGCCAGTACGATCCTAACTGCTGTCAAAATTTGCAATGTAAAATGTACATTTTGTGTGTCTAATATTAATAGAAATATTAATATTCCTAATATTAATAAAATATTAATATTCATAATATTAATATGTCTAATAAATGTTGGGAATAAAACAAAAAAGCAGGTACTTATTATCATGTATGGTGGACTTGTGCTAAAGTTAAAAACTTTTTGGATTAAAAGACACACATGGCTTGTTAAAATGTTAAAAAAAAAACAAAACCCATATCGACTTTAAACCAGAACTCTTTCTATTCGGTATAATGCCAGAAAATCTTAATAAGCTCTCTAATTTTTGATGACCAGCGCTTTTATGGTTGATTGATTGGTCTGCCACCATTCAGGTTTAATTTAAGCTGGAGTTTTGTCTGCTATTTTGTTCAATGTCTTAATTGTTGTTTATTATTGAATCTTAGTTTAGATTGCAGATGTGCTAACTGTAAGCCACCCAGCGGAGTGGCCTGGCTGCTAGAAGTGCCGGGAAAAAATGAATTAAAAATAAACAAAACCCCCTCATATTGAAAACTTCCCTGGAGTCATTGGATTGTGTTGGTTTCCGAGATTAGAATGATAAATTGGGGGCTGGGGAGGTCATCGTGCTTAATTCCTTTATGGAGTTTGAGAAAATAAAAGCATATATAGTAAAAATGGGTTTGTAGAAAGGCAATGAGAACTGGGAGTGAGAGAGGAGGCTGCAAAATGATTAAGCGATAGGATTTTTTCCCCTTGAGGTGCGCCGGTAGCTTTCCCGGACAATCAGCACAATAAGCACGGTCTGGTGCCGCGTTTGCAGAAAAAGAGGGCGAAATCTGTGATGTACAGAATGTTCACAAATGCTCAGCTCCCCAGAGACCAGGGGCAAAGAATACCCTGAGTTAGCAACTCGCAGCCGGCCGGGCAGCCTCCGGAGTTCATGTTCTTTCCAGGACCCCATTTGTGGGCAAGCTTGCCTGCGGAGCAAAAGGGCTGGAGTTAACAATTTTATGTTCTGGTTTCGGATGCCACCTCTGGCCTTCGTTCCAGGCTCAGAGATTACAAGGAGGCGAGACGCTCAGAGAAAAGGGAGTCTTATCAAGCCAGCGCCAGAGAAACATTGTCTGTATTCTCAGAAGAGAGCTCGCCTTTTAATCGGCTTCAGCACAAAATAAACACATCGGGGCGCCTTTCAGACCAACGGATTCCAGGTTGAGCTTTTGTGTCCGACATAACATTTCTCCTTTTATCTGAAAAAAGTGGATTATTTATCCCTGAAAGCTCACTCTGAAAGCACACCTGTTAGTTTTAAAAGCACCACAAGGCATTGGTTTTTATCCTGTTTTTGTTGGTAGCAACAGTTTTTTTTTAAACAAATGATGTCAGAAAACTTCTCATTACCCATTGAGTGGAGCCAGAACTTGGAAAATTTGGGCTACAAATCCCAGAATCCTCCTACTGCCATAACAGTAGCCTGTTTGCAATGATGCAAACACATTGTTGATTCTCCTCCAGCAGGGGGCAGACTTTGTGCGACGATGACTTCTTGTTGGGTTCAAGATGGATTTGTGTCTTGGATTTGACCATCCCAAGCTGTGTAAGGGATCTAGCCTTGAAAGAGCACGGCTTTGGTCGCAATGCTGTCCCTGTGGAAGTGTTTCAGCAGCTGCCTTGCATCACAAGCCCCCTCCCCTCTCCACGGGGCAGCAGCCGAGAGGTGGACACACAGCTCGGGTGGAGACTGGCTCTGCTATGAAGATCAGCATCAGCTGTAAAGTTGCTGAACCTAGAACCACGCTCGGACATGGCAGCCCGGAGCTGCTTAAGACAGACTTACAGACAGTGTGCCATTTTTTTCATTGTTTATTTATTCGTTCATTTGCTTTCTCTTCACAATGAGTTATACAGCTGTCTTGTAGGACATGGGGGGAAAGCCACTTGTGTCTCACGTTGTATTAAGTAGCCAGGTCATTGGGTGTGTATGTGAAAAAGACCAACAAAGTCTAGAGTTTCACATGCCCTACTTTTTTGACTTAGTAGACTCTTCCAGTCTTTACCTTATGAGCTATTTTCTCTCAGGCCACACTTATGTATAACCAGCCAGGTCCGGGAAGGCAGGAATGGCCATACTGCAAACCAGAGGATGATATCTCTAAGGGTCCCCAAGCTTTGAGGAAGAGGTGGAGGCAGAGAGAGGTTGACCAGCCCAACGGTGTCTTCAAGAAGGAAACTGCCTCTTTAGACCTGTCCATGGTGCTGAAGGCCCAGCCTTCTGCTACCTGCTAAGCCACCCACCTGATCTCCTCCTTCCTGGATCGGCATCACCTTTTCAGGTCAGACCATAGCCTCCAGCAGGCTGCCTGGATGTGAGGCTGAGTGAGAATTACAGCTGGTTCATTTTTTTTTTTACAGAAACTTCCCAAAATCCACACAGAGGTCTTCATAAACTCAATAACAAGGATGTTCTCAAGAACATTGAGGATTCTGGGGAAAATGAAGATTTACTATCTATGTAAAGGACTTGGTGTTCAAAACACAAACAATGAATCCTTCTGTTTTCAAGGATGTCTCCACTGCACAATTTGGGTTGCCTCCCCTCATTTTTTTTCCTGACAGTCCGGTCATCTTTAACAGGTAGGCGTCTCCATTTCTGGGAACTAGCTATATCTTCCAAGAATTACCAGTGCAGAAACCTTCAGATGTTATTCAGATCCCTTTTTTTAAAAAAGAAGAACTTTGTAACCTTTACAAAGGATATCTCCTTACATCTGTTGGAAACAGCTTGAGTTTTTATTTGTAATGTTTAAAAATTTAAGCGAAGTAAGTGAAGTGAGCTAAGTGCAGTAAGTAAAAGTGAAAGATTTATATGGGGTAATTATGACTTGCCACAGAGGTCCAACTTATTTCTAGCCATAATGTGTTTTTGTTGACTCTTCTACAGTATCTGGGTAGCTTCCTTCCTTCATTCATTCCTTCGTTCCTTCCTTCCATCCATCCATCCATCCATCCATCCATCCATCCATCCATCCATCCATCCATCCATCCATCCATCCATCCATCCATCCATCCATCCATCCATCCATCCATCACCATAAGTGAGAATGGACTTGATGGCACATTATTATTATTTAAAAATACCAGACACAGTCAATCAACATTATAAAAACATTGAGCATACATTCAGATCAAGCTGAGCCGCCAGTGAATCTAGATTTGCAAGCACACTTTGCTAAATGTTCGCATCCTTGAAGTCTTAATCTTGCTCGCATCTTAGGCCAGATCCGTAAAGCATAAAGCAGCATTAAAAGAGAGAGAGAGAGAGAAGAAAAGAACAAAAGGCATAAAGGAAGGCTGCAAAGTCAAAATGGTGTGGTATGAATCATCCTAAACCTTTCAGATGTTGATCATTAAGACTTAATGTTTTTGCTTCCAGCATACATTTAGCAAGGCAACCTTAATGAATGCAAATATTAAAATATCGACCCAAGTTTCCTTGGCATTGCTTCCCTAGTGGCTTAAGGAGCAGCGTCAGGGCGGTGATGGAAAACCTGAGAGCCCGGGACCAGTTAAACCCCCAGAAACTCCTTCCAGATCACTTTCCATTTTGAAAAAAAGTCCATCTTGCAGGAAGTCAAAAGGGCGTCATATGCTGGATGGTCTACACAAGGGTGTGTGGATTCTCCTGGGCGCTTCTGTGTGGGGTGGGCTGGAGAAGATCTGTCCGTGGCCGTACTTCCCTGTGGGCTTTCCTTTGACGACCCCCAGCTGGAGGCCTCGCCGCTCCTCCCTCTATCCCCGGGAACCCCTTACAGGAAATCCTGCCGGACTCAAATCCCATCCTCGGTGCCACGCCAGGAACTGAAGCTGGATTCCTTGGAGCCCTGTGGCGCGGAGGACTCCCTGTTCTTATTAGCTCAGGCCTTGGAAAGCCTTTTAAAAGTTTCATCACGAGGCGGAGGCGAGCTTTCAAAGCCCAGCCCAACCAGACAAAGGCTGTGACAGCCGCGGCGGGTTGGAACCGGCCATGAGAATCGTCCGGCTTCCCGAAACCCATGACAGAGCTGATGGATAAGTCGGTGCCTTTATTGATTTCGACTCCCTGGCGTTGGATCAACTCACAGAAGACATTCTCGGCTTCGGAATTGATCTGAGGAGGTTCCTCAGTTCAAACGAGGCCCCGAGAAGAGGAACGGGGGAAAATATACCAGCTGTCATTCATCATCAGACACCCAACCTTTTTTTTTTTTTAAAAAAATTACAACCGGTACCTAGGAAAAGACCAGGATCCCAGTTCCAATAACCAAAATGCTGTCATCCACAATCATCTTATACATGGCTCAGGAGAAAGCAGTCAAACAACCAGGGATCCAAGCTCTTCCTGTTGCATGTGTGGCGTCCATTTTTCTGGCTTGGGACCCTCTGAGAAGAGGCATCACAAGCTCATTAAAGAAGTCAAACCATTGATGGTTTTAAAAGCCCAAAGGCTGAAGGTTGGATTCAAGCCACTCTGAAGCCTATTTCTTGTGCTGCTTCTGGTGGGATTTCGCTGGAGTGGCTGTTGTTATGCAGGGGATTGTGTGAGAGAGTCACATAAATGGCCTTAGCGTGGCCACCACAAGCCCATGGACTACTTTATTCCCAGTGGATCACACACTTTTTTTTCCTGACGTGCCGTAGTTGGACATAAAACATCTTTGTTTGATTCTCTGTAGGATCCTCTCTCACGTCACCCTGTCCTTGAAAGGAGAGGTGGTCAGCAACTATGAGAATGGAGGCCCCGATCCTGTTCTTTCACAGAGCCTGATGGGCAGGGTGCTGCCACAGAAGCTGGTCCATCTTCCACCTTTTCCTAAGCCCAACAATGAGGAAGGCCAACTTCTGGAGGGCCAGATCTGGCCCACTGGTGGAATCTGGAATCCTGTTCTCCTGCAGAGCATTGGATGCCCTCGCGATGGATCTGCATGTCAGCAAGATTCAAACCGAAAGGTGGCATAGATGCCACCCTTTCTCTCTCTTTCTGCCTTCCCTCGGCTATCAGGTAAAGAGCAAATCCCCAGAGACATCATCTGTTTTTTTTAAAAAACTGGGCTGAGAGCCACATTAAATTAGTCTATATTCCCCACAAATTAGTCCAAGCAGCCCTGGAGAAGACGAAGGCTGTGCCCATTTTTTTCAGCCACAAAACAGCTTAGGAACCACTGCTGGATTATCTCTTAC
Source organism: Pogona vitticeps (assembly GCF_051106095.1). Lineage (NCBI taxonomy): Eukaryota > Metazoa > Chordata > Lepidosauria > Squamata > Agamidae > Pogona > Pogona vitticeps. Next base: position 2,821,504 of record NC_135791.1, on the reverse strand, counting down.
ACACCCACAACACACTCCCAGTCCCTCCTGAAAACATAATCCTTGTGTTCTTCAAACGGTGGTTCATTTTGGGGCAAAGCGAGGTGAACCAAAGGCTAAAAGCTTCTCTTGTGCTCTTGAAAATATAAATAAAAATAAAGAGCCTGCACTGAATAAGGTTGCTTTCCTTGAACTGTAGAAATTATGCACTTTCAGAGAACTGACGCATAAAGGTAGTTTCACGAAACTGATTTGGATGTTACAAATTATGGGGAAGGTGGGGGGGTTCTGGAGCCTTTCCTACCGACTTCTGGGATGGCAACAAGCCTTTCCCACACACTTCTAAAGTGTATGGCCTCACTTATTTTTAAAGGGAAATATGAGTTTTTTTTTTTTTTAAGGATGTTTCGCCTTAGACCACTTTCAGATTCCTTCCTCTCCTTCAGAGGAATCACAACATATGTGGAGATCTTGTCACGATCCTGCCTGATCTTACTCCTTCTACTTCAGCCTCCAGCTTTAATCTTTGAGTGCATGAAGAAATCAAAATAAGTCCAGTTAACAATCCGTACCTGGGTTCGGTTCAGAGTTCAGTTACAAATGACGTTGCAAAGAGGGCTCTGGATCCACCACACGTTTAGGTGGAATCATTTGCCTGCAAGCAAGTTGTACTTATTATTTACTGATTTTATTTATTTTATCTCACCCCTACCCCGTAAGGCTGAGCAGCCCCTCGGTGCTGCCAAACCACACTGCTGTATCCTGCAACTTCCATCCATCCATCCATCCATCCATCCATCCATCCATCCATCCATCCATCCATCCATCCATCCATCCATCCATCCATCCATCCATCCATCCATCCATCCATCCATCCATCCATCCATCCATCCATCGACTAACCCTTCAACCCACCCATCCATCCATCCATCCATCCATCCACCCACCCACCCACCCACCCACCTTTCCTTCCTTCCTTCCTTCCTTCCTTCCTTCCTTCCTTCCTTCCTTCCTTCCTTCCTTCCTTCCGGGAAAGCTTGCTTGAAGACAATGTGTGTTCTTTTCCAACATAACTTTTCCAAGTCTCGGAGTCTCGGCTGGAGTGGAACCCTCAAGAACAACCCGTTTAAAGGCTGAGGTTGACAACATGTTGGCAAGCCAACTTCAAAGAGTTAGATGCAGAATTAAATGGAAAGAGTGATGAAGCGAGGCATGTCAGATGAGGAGGTCGGGGACAGGGTCTGGAAATTAGGCATAGTCCTTTGTTAGCTGGTTCTATATGACCAACTCATTTTTTTTCCTGATGCAAGAACATCAAAACTAACTAACACGGTTTGATTGGCAGTAAGCTCTAATGAAGCACAGTCCAGCATGCACTGGATGAAGTCAGCTAGAGTCCAGGCAAGTTTATGCCAAATTAAATGTCTTAACGATGCCACAAGACTCTTGGTTACGTTTCCAGGTTAACAAGGGACCTTTGAGGAATATGCCTTGGCCCGCCGGGAGCCGGGAGCCGGGAGCCAGCGTCTGCTCCATTTCTTCCCCTGCCTTGCAAATCCCTTTGTTAAGGGCAGAAGGTAGGTGGCGGTTGTATTACTTATTGATGTTTTTATGGCCCCTGTTTCTAAGTGCCTTCTGAATGCAGCAGTGCTCATTAGACCCAGGCACGAGTGCCAGGGCCCTCAACCACACATTAAATAATTCACTAATGCTCAAGCCTTTAATTTTCATTCTTCTTTCTTGTGGCTTTGGGTAAGTCATATCCCAGGGGTGCTTTTGGAGGTAACTACATAATACCAGCCCCTGCTGAGAGGCCACCCAAGCGCTCCTGGAATTAATTGGTAAGTAGGCAAATGGTTCCGGCCGCCAATGCAAAAAGAAGTGGATCAGGGATGAATCTGGATTGGTCCATGCCGCAAAAGATGGTGTCTGCGGTCCAGGTCGGCTCTGGACGGAACGGCTAAGGATCAGAAAGCTGCAGGTATAGCAGCAGGGAAGCTGTTGAGGGTGTTGGAGTTTTTACAACCTCGCATGCTCTCTGTAGGACTGAGAGGGACCTTTCTGGGCTGGAGTGACTGTCAATTTCTCCAGCACTAACCAATCGTTCCTTTCAGCCTCTGAGTTCAAAGAAAGGCCCGCCTCTCAGCTGGCTGTTCTCTTTCCCTTTCTTAGACTGGTTGTTGGTTTGCCGTTGGTGTGTTCACAACCGTATGGAAAATGTTTATTCTTTCTCCTAGAAATGTCTCAGGGTGAGTTATAGAGACCTTAAGTTTTTTTTTAAAAAAAACTTAATCCTTTCTAAATGACAACCATGATTTAAGGAAGAGAAATACCTTGGAAAAAGATGCTAATTGAAGGACTTCCATTTGAAGTCATACTGGAGGTGGGGGGGGACTGCTTGTTGCAATTAGACATTAAGTGGCTTGTCACCACATTTCAGTGGGAAATAGTGACTTTTTTAAAAAAAACTATTTTTATAGGGGACATTGAGGAGGCTGCAAAAAAATGGGTCAGAGTGCAATCCTCCCCCTCAACTCTAGAGCTTTCTGTCTGTTAACTCCAGAAAGTTCTGGAATAACATGGAGTATGCCAGAAAGAGCAGGACTGGGTGACACTTCGTGCCACAGCCTCCCATGCTGCAACATTTTGTTGCTGGTCCCACTGGTTAATTCCTATTTGTAGTTCAAAGACATATTTTCTAGATATGGTTTAGAAATCCTGTCGTGCTTCCCCCCTCCCCCTCCTGCCCCGGTCCATAACTTAGTTAAAAGCTCTCGTTGCTTGTTAAAAGGACTTAAGAGATAAGCCCCTATAACTTGGGGCTGCAATCAATTTCCTATTGACCTCATTGGCGTTTCCATTGGATTTTAATTAATTTTATATTGTAGTTGCCGTCGCTCATTTGTCTTAGTTTCTTCTTCTCTACCTTGCTTCAATACCGGCCGGAAAGGCAAATGGATACTTCTTTAGAGGAGAGGATCATTATTCTAGCTGAGCCATGGAGGGAAAGCTGTGCTCACAGCGGACGGGGTTTTCTTTTAAAAAAAAGCAGAGGCAAAAGTTCTGCTGGAAAAGAAGCAGAAACAAAGGCAACTAAATACACGCACGCACACACTAAAAATAGAAATACATTAATGGAATGAATCTATATATGAGGTTCAAGAAGGGAAGAGGGGAAACCACTTCTCAGTATTCTCTACCTGGAAAAATCCTGAAAAGGGTCAGCATAAGTCGGGATTGACCTGGCGGCACGTGATCATTATATATAAAGTTCTACAAAAGGATCCCACAGATATAACAATTATCTAAATAGAGTTTTCATCTGTACACCCCTGCGTTCAGCAGACAAAACAGGTGTAAGGTCCCAAATTTACCCAATAACAGGAGAATCAAAAGCATTTTTGAAAAAAAAAATCACGTAATTCTCAATTATGTTTGGTTTGCTTCCCCCCCCCATCCTTTGAGGGGTTTTGTACTATTGCGTTTTTCGTTTCTTCACCTTTATTTATTTATTTATTGGATTTATACCCCGCACCATCTGGCGCTCTGGGCGGCTAACAGCAACAAGACAGACAACGCAATATCAAAACATGACAAAAATAAAATAATACAAACATTCAACAGATACAATAACTACTGGGATAAATTAAAACAGATGGCTATGAAGGTGATTAAAAGGATGATGAAAGGGTGGCAAAAAGGATGATAAAAGGGCAGCTGAGACATCAAAAAACTTAATGCTCAGGGAAAGCTTTTGTTTCTTAGATGCTTGAAAATCAGCAGGAAAAGCAAATGATACATCTTTAGAATGAGGTGTAATAGTTCCTGCAATAAAAAATTGGGGGGCACAGGAGGGCTGGGAACCCCGAAGGTTGCAAATTTTTTTCTTTCTTTTCCACACCCTAAAGCAAGAGTGCTAGATCAAATCAAGCCTGAACTATCTCTGGAGGCAAAAAATGAAGAAACTGAGGTTGTTCTGCTTTGGCCACATCTTGAGAAAGGAAGGTTCTCTGGAAAAAAAACAATAAAATTGGGAAAGGTGGAAGGCAGCAGGAAAAGAGGAAGACCCAATACGAGATGGAGTGACCCCCAAAGGGAACCACAAACTTGCGCTTGCAAGAGCTGAGCCGGGCAGTTGAAGATCGGATGTTTGAGAGGTCCTGCATTCATAAGGTCGCTGTACATCCCGGATGACTTGACAACACATAAAAACAGCAAAACAAGGATAGTCTTTTTCTTAATCTTAATCTTTTTCTTAACCATGGTTCCTTGGGGGATAACTGCAAGTGGGGAATTTCTGTATGCTATTAATGGATGGGGCCAGGTTTTCTTTTTTTGGGGAGGGGGGTTACAACCTTTTGCCTGGATTCTCTCTTTCCTGCCCCCTTTCTGTCCCACGACACAAACGGGGAGACAGATCATTCCTGCTTGTGGCACAGCTTGCAAACTTCCCCCACCCCTTCCGGCCTGTCTCCAAATAATTGACTGCTCATTAATCCACCCATTCAGCCCATTAAATGGAACACTCTCCTCTCTTTGCCAAAAGTTGCTGTTGCTGCTGCTGCTTCTCAAAATCATAAGGAGATGGAGGGTACAGGTTGCCAGCTTCGCAACATCCCCGGGTTCTCTGAGACGTTGGTCCCCTTGGCAGCTGATGCCCGCTGGAATGCAGGGTTTGGACCCTGCTAAACCTGATTTATTTCTTGTGCACAGATATTGTGCACTTTGTACACCGCTGCTGGTGGAAAGGAGAGTTTGGGGTTTTTGTTGTGGTGAGGTGCCGTTTCTGTCTGATAGCAACCCAAAGAGAGTTTTGGAGGTAGGTGAAATGTTCACGGAGTTGTGCACGAGGGTCAGAACTAGGTCTGAGCCATTGAGAATACTCCCCAGGGCACAAAAAGCTTGCAGCTGGCTGGATAGCTCAGTGAGTTAGATATGCCAGAGGTTGGGAGTTTGATTCCCCCACTGGGCATCTCCTGGGAGAAGAGCCAGCCTGGGTGGCCTTGGGTCAGCTGCACATCAGTCCCAGAAGAAGGGAATGAGAAACCACTTCTGTGTATTCACTACCTAGAAGACTCAGGAAAAGGTTTGCCATAAGTCAGAATTGACTTGATGGCACATCATTATAACTTCTTCTTATTATTAATGTAATATAAAGAAGTGAATCTATTGATCAGTGTTAGGACAAAAACTCCTGATCTTGTTTATTTTCTCCTCTTCTTCTGAAGGGAAACATTTTTTGGGGGGGGAGGGGAGAGAATCACATTTCCCCCCTTCCTTTTCGTGGAAGGGGTTTGCTCTCATGCATCAGGGCAGAGGGAGCAAACACAGTGCTGTGGGTTCCAGCTGCCCGTCGTGAGTTTCAGCTGAGGGGGGAACTTGAACCCAGGCCTCTTCCATCCTAGCCTGGCTCTCTAACCACAACAACCACAAACACAACCACAGTAGTAGTAGTAGTAGTAGTAGTAGTAGTAGTAGTAGTAATAATAATAATAATTGTTATTATTATTATTATTATTATTATTATTATTATTATTATTATTATTATTATTATTATTGTTGTTGTTGTTGTTGTTGTTGTTGTTGTTGTTGTTGTTGTTGTTATTATTATTATTATTATTATTATTATTATTATTATTATTATTATTAAAAACCAACTTTTTATATTGCACTCCTTCCAGCTTAGGTGAGGGGTTACGTGAACAGAACAATTACCTGCCAAAACTACTGGGGCCACCCCAGGAGTAGAGTGAGGGGAGGGGAAAAGAAAAGGGGTGGCATTTATTTATTTATTTATTTATTTATTTATTTATTTATTTATTTATTTATTTATTTATTTATTTATTTATTTATTTAACTTATATGCCGCCCACTCTACGCAAAGGTCTCTGGGCGGCTTACAACAATTAAAATACAATTGAAATACAATTAAAAAAACAATTAAAATAGATACTCTTGGGACTCTGATTTTGTTCACCCCTGGCATACAGATGATTCCCAGGGAAGCACAGTCCCCAGGGGAAGTATAAACCTCCCCTTATTTAGAATGTGGACGAGTAAAGATTGCCTGCTTCCTGGGCTACACAGGTCTCTGCCTAACAACCCCGCCCTCCCCCTGCTCTCTGTTTTCTGCACTAGCTGTCGGAGGAACCCAGGCCGGCTTCTCAGGGTCTTCGCGCGCCTTGCCCGTCCTTCCTTCAGAGGAGACGCGTGTGTCCACCAGCATGTCTCCAGCCGTTCGTTTATAACTTTTCCGGCTACACAGGACAACTTCGAGATCGTACGGAGGAGGGCAGCAGAGGCGACCCGGGAAAAAAAAAAGAGGATGCTGCCGGCTGTTTTCCTTTCTCTCCGCGGCTGGGACCCGCGGGCGCGCAGCTGGAAAAAGCGCGCCTCGGGTTGAGTGCGAAGGCGAGGGCGAGAGCCAGGACGGAGCAGGGGAAGCCAGCGGCTCTCCGGCCCTAGAGCGAGCCAGGCGCGGTTCTCCGGAGCTGCCCGCGCCGTCGGAGAAGCCAGCCGGGCGAGGGGCGGAGAGAGAGCGAAGGAGGCAGGAACCGGGAGGGCGGCGGAGGGGGGGGGGGAGAGAAGGGAATGCCATGTGAGGCGTGCAAGCAAAAGGCAGGTGGAACCTCCCGCAGGATGGAGAGGGGCCGAGGGAAGAGGGGGAGAACGAGCCGGCAGGCGCCGCGGTCCCTGCTCCTCTCCGACGGCTGCGCCCCGGACGCGCTCCAGCTCTCCAAAGCGCAGCAGCGCAACTTCTCGCCTTAAACTTGGAGGGAGGCGGAGAAGCCAGGGTGGGGTGGGGGGGAAAAGGAGGGGGATCGCAGCTTCGAAAGTCTTCTTTCCTTTCCTCGTCCCACCGGCTTTTCTGGATGGCCTGAAGCCGCCGGGGAGGCGCCCCGAACGAGGGCGGGCGTGCGCTCCGGGGCTGTGGTCTCATTTGGCGAGGTCCGCCTTCGTGCGCCCTGGGCGCTTGGCGAAGTTCGCGGCGCTGGAACCGGAGCAAGAAAGAGGGAGAAGCAGGCGAGCCTTCGGCTCTGGCCGTCTCGGCGGAGCCCGGGAAGAGCCCGGGCAGGCGTTGGGCTCCTGCAGCTCGGCGGGACCCAAGGCTACAGACAGGCGGCGTCGAAGAACCCCGTCGGAGTCCCTCTCGCTTTCCAGGAGGGCTCCGACGCGCCATGCCGGGCTGATCGGATCGGCTTCGAGGACTCGCCTCTCTCCATGCCGTGAGACGCCGACTACACCCGCGCCTTCCCACCGCCATGGCCGGGACGCCCGGGCGGGAGCGCTCCACGCTCTCTCCATCCCCCATCCCCGGCGGCGGCGGTGAAGCCCAACGGGGGGAGTTCGTGGCCCTCACCGCCGTGCAGATGGAGAAGAGCGAGAGCCCCCCCGCCGCCGCCGCCACGACCACCGCCTCCGCCGCCACGGAAGGCAGTCCCAGGCGTCTGGGGCTTTTGGGCACCCCCTTGCCGGCTCCCCCGAGGGGCTCTGGGGCGCGATCCGCCTCGCACAAGCGCTACCGCCGCCTCCAGAACTACCTTTACAACGTGCTGGAAAGACCCCGAGGCTGGGCGTTCATCTACCACGTCTTCATGTGAGTAGCCGCTTTCCCCACGACCTCCCTTTCCCAAAGGGGGGGGGCGAAAGGTGCCTCCCCTGGCTTTTCCTTCTTGTGTTTTGGGGTGACCAGCGAGGAGAGAGAGAGCGGGTACCCCACTCCTATTTGACGAAGACCCCGCTTTTAAAGGTTTCCAAACGTGGAAACCCCTCTAATGGTTGCAGAATTCTGCTCCGAATTGGCGGGGAGGGGTGGTTCCTTATCTGAGGGGCTAGAAACTGGCCCGTGGGGTGCATCAGCCCCCCCCCCCGGGCCACCCTCTCTCTTAGACCCATACTCTTAATCCCCATTCAGCCAGCTCATCTCTATCTTTGCTTTCTCCCTCTCCGGCCTAAATGGAAAAGGGGTGCATCTTTGCATTGGGGAAGCAGCCTCAGTTCCTCAGGAGAATCTCACTTCTTGCCCGAACTTGAATCCCTCTGTCTGAGGTCCTTTCCCTCTCTCTTTGTGTTTGGCTTGTCTCTCCCTCAGTTTGGGAAGAAATTAAAGGGGGGGCTCGCTTTCCTCTCCCTTCTCATTATTATAAACTTAGAGAGAAATATGGGGAGGCAGGGAGGGAGGGAGGAGAGAGCCGGGCTTCAGAGCTGTCTCACCACAACCGCTCGGCTGGCCGGCAGGGAGAAGCCGGAGTTGGGCCTGTAAATCCTCAGCTGTTTCCTTTGCCAGGGTTGCCAAGGCTAAAGATGCCCCCTGGCCCAGATAGCTGGTAAACAGCTTGCTTAAGGGGGAAGTCGAGTCCTGCAGCTGGAGGCAGAGCCATCGGGGAACGGTTCATGACAAGCAGCCCTCTGGAGACCTTAGTGGAAGCTGGTGGGTCAGCTGCGCCACTGCCAGCTTGCGGGAGCCAGAGAGGGAGGCTGCTGAACCGAAGCGCCCCCCCTTTCCAGCCTGCAAAAAACCACAGACTTTTGCAGCACCCGGAAGATGACCACGTTTGATCTGGCATCCGATTTCTCGGGCTGGACTTTTCCCACCGTGCTCCTCGAGAGGCCAAAGGAAACACAGTCTCAATTTTGCGATGGTCCCCTGACCTTGAGAGCCTAACAAGACTCTGTTGTGTGTGTCTTTCTTTCTTTCTTTCTTTCTTTCTTTCTTTCTTTCTTTCTTTCTTTCTTTCTTTCTTTCTTTCTTTCTTTCTTTCTTTCTTTCTTTCTTTCTTTCTTTCTTTCTTTCTTTCTTTCTTTCTTTCTTTCTTTCTTTCTTTCTTTCTTTCTTTCTTTCCTGCAACTAATAAACCAACCCACTGCCCTGTGCAGGCCTTGAGCTAAATCTCGTGGTCGTTCTGGGTAGAGTAGACCCACTGGAACTGATAGGACTGGATGGGAGTCGAGTTTCAAAAGCTCCCTTCCTTTCAAAGCCTCTGATCTTGGCTGGGAAGGAATATTATTGGTTTTAACTTTGCCTTTACCTAGGCTGAGCCAGGTGCAAAGGCCGCTTCTCGAAGTGGCCTCTGGCAGTGGCCGGGTGGGTGGTGGCTTTGCAGGAGAAGAGACGGGGGGGGGGGGCGAAATATTGGGAGGAAGGCTAGTGAGAACTCTTTGCTAGTGGGACAGAAGACCTGGGAAACCCTTCTTAGTTTGAGGCTGTTATGCAGGGGCTGGGCGGCAGCTTGTTAAGGACCCTTTAGGGATGGATTCCTGCCTTGATATGAGGTTAAAGGGAATGATCCTTGGGGGGGGGTCCCTTCCAACCCCACAGTTCTACAATTCCGTGAATTTTTGGGAGACTTAGCCCCATGAATCGATGGGAGGCTGAAGTCAAGAGACCCAAGCAGAGACGCTTGGGGGGTGGGAGAGGCTTCAGCATCTTTATTTTCTGAGAAAGGATCCAGGTCTCCTTCTGTGGCCCATTTTCTCTCTCTAGCCCAGATCTTCACTTCTGTAATCCCATCCCCTTCCAACTCTGATGAATGCAAGTTGGGCTCATAGCTTGACTTCTTTTTTCCTGGAGGGGCTGTTGCAAGGTTGGGTTTCCCGGCAGGTTTCCCAACAAATGCTTTATCGGGCACCCCACGCTCCCACCTAAAAAGAGAAAAAGCCTAAGCTAACCCATACTTTCTGCTTGTCCTCTTCATGGGATGATTTCTTCAGAGCAAAGAATAGTAGCTTTCTGCTCTACTCTGACAAATGGGTTGTGGGTCTGCTTAAAGTCGGTTGATAAATTCTCTCTACTACTGCCTCGCAGCATCGTGCTGCCAAGATTTATGCTGCCCTGTAGCCTGAATCCTGTTGCTCAGTGCAGTAAATGGCACTAAAGGAGGCCTATGGAATTAGTGGGGATTTGCTGAGTAAAGATGGCTTCATGGACATTGTCTCGGTTTCCGATGGTGGAAGTGCTAGATTTAAACATCTCTTTTTGACCTACTTTCCCCATTTTGAATGCCAACCAAGAGACGCCAGCCTCCTGACTGTTTTTCACCACTGATAGTGATGATTATTATTTAACTTTTCAAAACTTCCCTTTCTCCTTAAAAAGGACGCTAGGCGGCTCCAATAATTGAAAGACAACACTTAAAGCTGAAAACAATGAATATTAAGGATGAGTTGGGGAAGTTCATCCAATGTGTTGGGGTCAAGCTTAGAGATCCAGGCGCTGGTGGGTTCCTTTTCTCTTCTTTGCGGGTTTCAAAATGTTACTGATTCCAAGCAGTGGAGTCAAGGAAGCTTAAATGTTCACTGGTGAGGTGCCGCCATAGGACAGGTAAAAGGAGAATCAGGCTCGGCTTCTGATAAGTGAAGGTAGAGCTAAGCGTATTGACCTGAGAAGACCCCCCCCTTCTGAGGGACAAATAGATGCAATATAGAGCTGGGCCAGCTTTGAGAACTTGCAGGAACTACTTTGGAATCCACGCCGAGGGTCGTGAGTTTCCATGATGCTGCTTCCCAGCCGGAGCGCCTCTTGTCTCTGAAACCCTTTGGAGACGTCTTGACTGCTGAGTCCACTGACCAAATGTTCGCTTCTTCTAGAGAAGATGTTGGGAACCAATCCACAGAAGCTGTGTCTTCTGTGCCGAGTCTAGGAGAGCCTGGAGATCTCTAAGTCAGGCCTCCAAGACGTCTCCCAATCTCCGTGACTTAAGTTGGCTTGATGTCCTTTGTGAGAATTTGCAGCAAACACAGCATGTAAAAGGTAGCTTTTACAAACAAACTCCAGCCTGGCTTTCTTGAAGTTCTCCAACCGAGCCCATGCTTGGGAAGTGTAGGCTCCAATCCGAATAGGGTACGGTGAAGCCCGGCAGGCATCAAGGCGAAGATCTTTGTTTGACCAGGATGCTGTCGGGTTGGCTGTCATGCTTCTCCCTCCTTCCGTGTCTCAGTGAATGTTCTACCATTCGCCCACCTAAAGGCACTTCCAAACATTTCCTCTGTCTGCAGGGTCGTGCTCCATCCACAAATGCAGGGCCTTTTCTTGGTGATTTTTTTTTTAGCACCTCTTTTCGGCAGGATTCTTTTTCCGCCCATCTGTAAGACCGTCCCAGTTTGTAACTACATCTTCCCGGCACTGCAAAAAGGATGAGTTGACAGGAGCCTGTGAAATGGAACAGAGCTTTTCTATTTGGCCGGAGTTGTGTGCCCGTATGTGATTCATGAGCCATCCTGGAAGGTCTGTTTTCCATTGCTCTGGATGCTGCTTGCACGCTTGCACCCCTGTAGGAAAGAATAATCGAATCCCCCATTAACTTTGGGGTGACCATATTTCATTTCTCAAAAGGCTCTCCTTTTATTTAATCTCTGGCATGAAATGGGAGTGGCATGCCCTGCTCTTTACTTTCCCCGCAGTCTAGGCAGTAAATCATAATTCCCCTCACGAGTCTCGCCTTCCCCAATACACAAATAAAACATTAAATGAATAAGACAGGCTTTCTGTCTTAGTTCAAAATCTTCTGTAGTACTCTGAATCGTTTCCCGAGCTTGTCGGGGTGGTTCATTGGCCGGTCCCCAACCAAAAAACGCGCTGTATGCTTTTGACTACAACTCCCATTTTCCCCACCAGCATGGGGATAATGGGAGTGCTGTTCTCACAGCTACAGAGAGGGTGCCAAGTTGCGGAACACAGTAAATGGGTCCCTCCCTGGGGAAAGGATGTTCTGGTTGGCTTTCTGTGCTTTGGAAGTTGAAAGCAACTGTGCTTTCTGCTCAGGGAAGTTTTTATCGGGTCTTTTAAACATCTCGTACGCTGCCTAAACGATTATCTAATGCCTACGTGTTTAGATCAGTCTTCGCCTTTCAGCTGTTTTTATTCTTCGACATGAGCTTCTCTGCTGTGTCTGTACTTCTACTGTTCTTTAGTGGCATCGGGAAACCCCTTTCTTCGGAGCAGCCTTGAACATTTTGTTACAAGGCGGCGCAGAAATACTGCAAATAAAATAAAATAATACAGATTGAAGCACCGAGGTCTTCAGCTAATGTTCGGCTGTTTCATAGCAGAAGCCTCTTGTTCTGGTGCATCAGGCGTATTCTGCAACCTTCTAAACGAAGTGGGTCAAAAGCGTCACCGGGGGTGTATTGATTTTTTTTAGCAGTTAAGATTTAGATAGAACTGGTCCTCGGATTTTAATGTCCCCAGGTATGATTTTTGTGCAACACAATGACCCTTGTTCGCTCATATTCTTTCAAGCAACTTGGGGGGGGGGAGGTGGGGAAAGGAAGAAATTCATTAGTACTTCCAGTAGCAAACTCTTAGTGAGGATACAGAACATATTACTGGCTGGTTTATAGGGAATAAGCTAGTGCACATAGACCATTTAGCCAGGATTTATTCTCCCTATTCACAAGTAAATCATAAATCACTTGCTTACTGTGATGTCTGACCCTAAATTCTGGGCTTTGGGACCTCAAACAAAGTGGGGTTTGTAAGTGAACGAAACCTGGTTTGTTGCTGGCATGTAATCATAGCTTGTTTTGGAGTGCGACACCAAGTGACTGTGGCTAGATTTAATACAAAAATGACTCCTTTCTTGTTTGTTTACCAGGAACCCAGGGAGGAAGAGGAAAATGGGGATTAAGTTATTTCACCCATTAAATTATTTCCCAATGTCTGTTCTTTTAGTTCTTCTAATTAGGCTCTCACTGCTGTGAATTTTTCTCATTTGTGCTTCCAACTCCATTTCAGGAGTTTCCCAAGCATATTTTCTTCCAGCCTGATTTTTCGAATGTTCTCCAGATTCCCGTGGACTACATCACCCCCCACTCCTATTTAGCATAGCTAGTGGCTGATGGGGGTTGTAATCCAGCACATTGGGAAGATGTCAGCTTGACATGACTTGTCCTAAATCATTGCAGAAACTCTGATTTGATTGCAGAATTGCATCTAACCTTGTAGGATAGCAGTGTTTTAGACAAAGTTTTTTTAAAAAGGCTGACCCAGCCATTTAGGGAACGCAAGTATTTTCCATGGAAGCTAAATCATGTTAGGCTGTTTAGTTTATAGGGAGTTAAATGTGGACCTGATAAAATTGATAAAATGATGTCTGGTGCAATGAAAGTAAACTGAGAATTTTTTAACCTTCTTTCCTGCCTTTCCCCCGATCTGTCGTCCTTTTGGCGCACAGGGAAACTCTGTCAATAAAAAGGGAGGCCTTTTTTACACAGCCCACAGAACTGTTGAATAGCTCAGTGGTTTAGCCATCTGGCTATGGAGCCAGAGGTTGGGAGTTTGATTCCCCCACTTGGCACCGCTGATAGGGGCTGGACTCTAGCTCTACAGTTCTAAGATGATGATGATTCTAGCTTGCAGGCATTCTGTATTTTTAAGTGTGGTGTTGGCCTTATAGAAAGTTAAGATACGTTTACAGATGAAAGGGTGGGCAGAGTAGCCTCTGTCAGTGGAAATTGACCAGGATAACTGATGACTGTAATTGATTAGGAAAAAACTGTAATTGACTCAAGTGACTGTAACTGTAACTGATGATTGGATAAAGACAGAGATGGAGAATCTCCAATACCTTCTACTCAGGAAATTAACCCCTTTTCTGAAATAGAACAGACAGCAAAGCTATCGATGCTGATTTTATACCTTACACAGATACATATGGGGCTGTTCAGTCAGTCTTGTCCTGAACCTCTGAATGTTGACTTTTTTTTTTTTTTAAAAAAATGGTTGTTTAAAAATAAATTAAAGACTGTCTTTAAACAATGTTTTTATCTGTTGGTGGCTGCGCATAAGTTTGGGACCCCTCATAGGCTTAGAAGCAATAATCAACAACTTTCGATAAATGATAAATTAATAAGGCCCATCCGGGTTCTAAATCTTTCATAGCAATCTGAATCATTCCTGAGCTCATTAGGGTGCTTGGATGGGACATAATTAGTTTTCCGTGTTGCACTGCGTATGTTACGGTCAAGATGGGACTCAGAATGTTATTCTCATCAGAGTAAGTTTGTGTAAAACCAGCATTAGGAGGAACTTCTCACCAGTTCTGAATGTTGAAAAGCTGATTCTGGCTGCTCTGGAGCGGTCTTGTTATTTTGATCATCCTTTTCTCACTCTTTTTTTTTTCTGCTAGTACTGTCCCCCCCCCCCCCCCCAAAAGGAGGAGTCTGATTGCAAATGTTCATCCATCAGTCTTTGGCTCAGATAAGCATAAATTGGCTTTTCCAGGCTGCTCCCAGTTTGAGGGAGAGAGAATGAGAAAGAGAGAAGAGAGAGATGGTTCTTTTTCTCTCTCTGCTGAGTTTGAAAAGTTGTTTACATGCTTAAGTGGGATGATTTGACAGGCTCCTGGGCTTCCCCGAATTGGAGGAGATTTTTTTTTTTTTTTTTTTTAAAGCCAGATCTGTAACCTACCCCGATCTATTCTGGATCGTTATTGAAGTGTCCCCTGGCGATTACAAATAAACAACGAGGATCAGCTCTCAGGCACTGGGTGAAAAGGGCCCTTCAGAACTTGGAGAAATGCCATTTTGTGAGAAATGCAGGGAATGGATTTTCAAGAGCAGGCTGCTTAGTTTTAATGGCATCGGAGGAAACAAAAGCTTTAAATCTTAACCTCTTCATGCTGCTTCTCTAGACAGTGTGAATGGTTTAGAACAGGGATTACGGAGGAGTAACTGGGCTTAAGACAGCAGCATTTAATTTTGAATGCTTTTAGTACTGTATTGTCTTTGACGGGGCCCCCTCTCTGATGGACGGACGGACGGACGGACGGATGGATGGATGGATGGATCGACAGATAGACAGGCAGACAGACAGGCAGACAGACAGAAAGAAAGAAAGAAAGAAAGAAAGAAAGAAAGAAAATGATGTAGCCATTGGGGAAACAAATAAAAATATATTTCCATTAAGAGAGTGCTCCTCTTGTTTCAGATTTACAGTAAATGCTCAGGCTAAAACACAGTGTAGGGAATCAGTTGTTTTCTGAGCTTACGAGAAATTAAAAATGAATTTTTCATGCATCTAAGGCAGGAAAGGCCCTGTTGTTGAGACATGCGTAGCCGATGGATCTCTTCCTATGCGCAAATAAGTCACAACTAGAGTAGGCCCACTTGAATCAATGGAATGTACCAGATGCTGACCCACCAAATCCCCATGAGATTCAATGGGGCTACTCTAGTGGGACTTTCTGTGCTAAGCAACAAGATCTTAGCCAATGAAATAAGTCTGTGAGTCTTTAAAGCACAGCAGTATCGCTGGTTTCATTTTATTCTGTTTTCTTTCTACGAACTACGTACATGAACATCGCTTAATGCCCTTCTGCCTCCCACGGCTTGCTCATTTGAATTGCTTTCCAGGTCACCGTGAGGTGACAAGAATTCTTCTCCATAAATCCATATATCATTTGGGAATGGGCTACCTTAAACGGCCCTTCTCTAATGCATCCCCTGAACTTAAATGGAAAAGCTTTAAGCTGTGACACCGTAGCTGGGAATTCTGGTGTTGGCTGTTCCACGCTCTTCTTCGAAATTATTTTAACCTCTTTCTCTCCTCAGCCCGTGCCAATGGCTCCCAGCTCCTCCTTTGTGCTTCCCTTGCACTGGAAAGCCAAAGACAGGTTGCATAAAGTTACTATTTTATTTATTTATTAAAATTAAACAGCTCTGTAAATGAAAAATCAACGTCCTCAAACTTTTTTAAAAAATATGTATTGATTTTGCTAGTGGACACAAAAAATTGTGGCTTGTTTTAGTTGAGAGGAGCTGTCTGGCTTTCTCGGGGAGTTAGCTTTCTGGTTGTTGTGATGGAGGTTGGGGGTTCGATTTCGCTCTGGTGCAGAAGAGGCCAGCCTGGGTGGCCTTGGGCCAGCTGTACTGTCCCAAGGTTGCCCCTAGAGGAAGGGAAGGGTAAGACACTTCTGGGTAGTTTCTCTACCTGGAAAGGGTTGCCATCAGTCAGAATGGACTTGACGGCCCATGATTATTATTATTGTTATTAGAAACCATGGAAGACGGCAGTAAAACCCTAAATTCTCAGCAACCGGAATTCAGAAAGGAACCTCCCCCTGCATCTCTGGCAGTGAAAACAACAGAGTCACAAGAAATTGAATTCATTGATTCCCTCTTCTGACATCTGCCGTCTGAAGTGAGGAAAGAATGTTCCCCTTGTCCGGTAATTTCTGGCAGATGGATATAGTAATAAAACACCATCCATGGCTGCAATCATAGGTGAGGGCAATGTGTTTCCATGCATAAAGCTAATTCATGGAAAATTCCATATCTCCCTAGCTATTCGTGGAATTTTATTTTATATCAAGTCTCATAAACTAGCCGCCATCCGTTAGCTGGTGTTGATTCAGACTCTTGCAGAAGATGCGAAAACAATAATGTAGTGGGTGAAGCAAGGTTAAAAATGATAGAATAACGTAATTGGAAGGGGCCTTGAAGGTCATCGGGTCCAACCGCCTGCTCAAGGCAGGAATCTAAGTTAAAGCAGATCTGACAGAGGGTGGTCCAGTTTTCTCTAGAAGGCCTCCAGCCTGACCTCAAGGGTCCCCTTGTCGTACTGCTCTAACAGTTAAGAAGTTTTTTCCTGAGATTCAGTCTAATGAAAACTTCTTAAGTTGCATGAAAAAAATGACCACACTGGTATTGTTGGCCCTGTTAGTCCTCAAAATTTTGGGGAAAAAATTTATCTGAGCTCTGAAAAGAAACCGCCACCCCCCCCCCCAATATGGACAGCATAATCCATGAGTGCTAGAGCCTTGAAAGAAAGGATTAAAAAGGCCATCAAGTCTCCGAGGAATCTAAACCCAAGCACCAAATGCTGAATTCTGTGCAGGCATAATGGAAAATGATCAGCAACCATCAGCACACCTTTAAAAAAAAGCACAACACAAAAAACCCACTTCTGCACATTTACATTTTTCTGCACTTAAAATAACTCAGTTAGGCGGAGGGCAGGGACAGACCTGCCACATAAGGAAACCATAACACCTGCTCTTTGATTTATAGCTTTCCTGCTTGCTTCAAACCCTGCTGCAACCCTGACGCTCAAAAACAAAAAAAAGATGAGCAATCTAATTAGGTGGAAAAGTGGGGAAATCACAGCAGAATTTGTAACTGATTCCATGATCCAGCCCTCCCAAATTAACACGGCTTGTTTGCATCCAGCAATGGAGCAGTGCAAAGTTCACTGGCCCCCCAGGTCCCCCCCCTTTCCCTTTCTGCTTAATTACCCTTTTCTGCTGAACCTAAGAAATAGTCCCACCCGGTGCTATTAACTCATAGATCATTAATGCCATTGTGCGCCTTAGATGCAAGTCAGCCTGTGCGCTGCTCAGTGCAAACCCAATCATGCTTTGTGGGGTTGGCTCCCCAGTGCACGGACTTTGGGGGGCTGTCTTCCTTCCCAAGCTGCTTTTGATAAATTCCTCCGTCCCCTTTCTGCCATTGCTGCGATTAAGTTTGCTAATGACACGAAGGCATTCAGACAGGCATCTGGAGGCCGCGCACACCACTGCGAAACAGGCAGGGAGAAAAGCCACAGAGTTCTCGTCAGAACAGTTCTGTGCCTTTATTTGGCACAGCACAAGGCACACCTTCCGAGTGTCGTGCATGCGCCAATGGGCGAGCGCTCTACAGCAAGGGTGACCAACACTCTCTTTCACGCATACATACACACAAACTGATGTTTTATTTGACTGAAATACTCATAGTCCCTAGAAAGATTAGTCAGTGAGGAGAACATGTGGGAGCACCAGTCCAAAAACATATGGAGGGCTACAGTTGGCCACTCTTTTTGTACATCAACCCTGCAAAGTAGGCCAGGTCTAGGTTAGCGCGCAGCCCAATGGCAGAGAGCAAGGCTAAACACTGGAGTTCTCTGATACTGGATTCGGATCTAACAAGATAATATGCACCGAAAGATTTGCACAGCTGGAGGGGGAACGTTGCAGCAGGAGAAAATATGAATTGGTCCTTTTGGGCAGAGTGACCCGTGGTCACTTGATCTCCATGAGCTGATGACTTCGTTGCTCCTAAGAGAATAATGAATGCAATTCGAAGAATTTGCCCTGAAAACCCAGCTGTCTGTCTTCCTTTCCCCATGTAAGATTTCCACCCGCCTCACACTTGCATTAAATGCTGTGCTTTTCTAAAAATATGGACCATTTCCTGACCACTGTTGTTCCTAGTGGATGGTGCCCTTTTCTAGAAGCGGCACCGCCTCAGACGATCAGCAGTTAAATGTCTGGGATCCATCAGCTTTTTAAAAAGAGTGTGTCTCTTAACAAGCAGAAAGTAGGCCTCGGGGCCTCGCCTCATGAGCGTCCTTTCCCTTTCTGGACTGCCAGTCTTTCTAAAAACACCGTTGCCATTTTGGCAATCGATCCAACCAGCCACCAAGGCTGCCCCGTTCGAGATGTCCTTCTAGACCTCAGAGGCAGCAGCACGGCGGGATACCTTTCCCTGTACATCTCAGCGTGAAATGTTGATATGGATTAAAGGATGCAACATTTCTAATTTGTAAGGGAGAACGGTTTAAAAAAAAAAAGAGAGAGAGAGAGACTCCTATGAGGAAGGAATTTTGACAGATGGTAAACTGGGTAAAACAAAACAAAACTAAGATCATGGCCACTGGCCCCATCACCTCCGGGCAAATAGAAGGGGAAGATATGGAGGCAGTGACAGATTTTTCTTTCCTGGGCTCCATGATCACTGCAGAAGGTGACAGCAGCCACGAAATTAAAAGATGTCTGCTTCTTGGGAGGAAAGCAATGACAAACCTAGACAGCATCTTAAAAAGCAGAGACATCACCTTGCTGACAAAGGTCCACATAGTCAAAGCTATGGTTTTTCCAGTAGCGATGTATGGAAGTGAGAGCTGGACCATAAAGAAAGCTTCAACCTATCCGTTCTGAAGGAAATCAACCCTGAGTGCTCACTGGAAAGACAGATCCTGAAGCTGAGGCTCCAGTACTTTGGCCATCTCATGAGAAGAGAAGACTCCCTGGAAAAGACGACAAAGGACGAGATGGTTGGACAGGGTCATCAAAGCAACCAACATGAATTTGACCAAACTCCATGGGGCCACGAAGAGTCAGACATGACTTAATGACTAAACAACAACAACAAACTGGGTTTTGCCATGATAAGCAACGTGTTTCTATCGGAAAGGAGTAAAACCAGCTTTGTGAAGGATCTTATCCTACATGTGAACAGGAAAGAGACGGGGGCCTTCTTCTGGGGAGAACATTCTGCGTTGTAGTTACTTGGGAGAAGGGGTTCCCCATAGTCATCATCACGCACAGCACAGTTGGTTCCTTCTAGTGTATGCAGCCTGAAAGCCTTATATTTTTCATGCCTCATGCTCCAAACCTTGAATCCGACCAAATGCTTGGGATCCATATCAGATTAAGGCTAGCTGAGAGCCTACGTTTGGTCAAATCAAAGAGACCTTATGTAGTGGTTCCAAACCTCCAGATGTTCCTGGTCTAAAACCTCCGAGAAGCTTTCACCCCTGACAGTGTTGGCCAGGATTCCTGGGAACTGTAGTCGAAGAACAGCTGGGGACCAAAGGTTGGGAACCATAGTGGCCTATAGCAGTGGTCCCCAACCTTGGGCCTCCAGATGTTCTTGTACTTCAACTCCCAGAAATCCTGGCCAGCAGAGGTGGTGGTGAAGGCTTCTGGGAGTTGTAATCCAAGAACATCCGGAGGCCCAAGGTTGGGGACCACTGGCCTATAGCACTAAGAAAGCAGATGTTGCTTTCCCACTCCATTTGACTGAATCGCTTCCCATGCTTTGTTTTAAAGACTGGAGAGAAGATGGACTGTCCCTGTGATAAGGACGGAGATATCTCAAATGGCTGTAGACAACATTTGTACGGCTAAAGCTCAGTCACTTGAATTTGACTGAACTTCCCAGAAGCAGTCCAAAGCGTTGCCTTGGGCTCCGGTAAAGTTTGGACTAAAACCTGCAGTGGACTTCCACATTCCCAGAACGGCACTAGTCTCCAGCCCTTAATCTCCCATCAACAATCTTTCTTTCCTTGGAGAACTGCCTGTTGATTTCCCCACCCTCCATCACCCATCCTCCACCCGATAACAAAATTTATTTGCAGGCATTGCTCTTGGTGGCTGTACAGTTGTTGGATACCTGGCACCAGGCGGGGGGGGGGGGGCAGAAAGACTTGGCCCTTTTTCCCTCCTGCAGGACTGGCTCATTAAAACAAGCAATTTGATCAAAAGCAAATTGCAAAGGAAGTACACAATTCTGTTCTGTGCTCTCGCTTCCCCCCTCCATGAATTCCCACTCGTCTCTCTCCTCCGTTCTGATGGGACAGCATCTCTGGTTCCTTGCTTTTTTTTCTTGCTAACGGGGCCTTGATGCACGCATCTTTCGAGAGCCCCTTGTTTAAAAGCTCACCTTTTGGATGCTGAGTTCAGGGTGTGACAAGGAGAGAGCGAGGCATATTGGTGGCCCCGGGGGAATTGCATCTCTTTTATTAGAGCATCTGTTATCAGGCTTAATGAAAGCCACCTACCCGGCAAGCTTGGCCTGCACACCCAGGGGCTCGCGAGATTAATGCAGCCGCGAGCAGCAAAAATGACCGTTTCAGCATTTTCCTCCCACCTCTTCTTTCTCAGAGTTTCTTGTCGAACAAAACTGGCTGGTAGGGGAACCCGGTCGGCCTCCTTTGGAATTGTGGGTGCTGTTGATCATGGCAGGAGATGGGTAGCATAGTCTGTGGAGCCGAGCCCTAGACTGAAAGAGCTGAACTTGTTTTGCCTTGAGAAAAGAGGGCTGGTAGGGTGGGTGGGAGGGAGATAGGACAGCCCCTTTCAAATACTTAAATACTTGAAAGGTAGTCCTACTGAGGAGGGGCAGGATCTGTTCTCAATCATCCCAGAATGCTGGGCATGGACTCAAGCAACAGGAAGCCAGATTTTGGCTGAATCTCAGGAAAAATAAACTTCTTAACTGTTAGAGCAGTACAACAAGGGAACCCATGACCTCAGGATGTGGGGAGCTCTCCAGTGTTGGAGGCCTTCCAGAGAAAAAGCCCCTTCCAACTCAACTATTCTATTATTCTATGGAGGTGAGAACTGTGGCTGGATTGTGCCATGCGTCAATGAACAGGGAGAGAGGGAGGCTGTTTCGGCTTTCCCGCTTCAGCCTCCAAACTGTCCTTGTCTTGGCCTTTTCACTGACTAGGGGTGTGTGTGAGAGAGACTCTCTCCTTTTGGAGAGGTGAGCCGATAGCTGCTGAACATCCCACAGACAGACTTTCATGTTCCTCCAGATGATCTTGAACCTTGAACTCACTGGTAGAGCAAGTCCTTCTCACACAGAGATGGGCCTCCATATCTCTAGATGAGCAATGGTTCCCGATATCCTCCTATCTTCCTGCTAAGGTGGACCTCCAGATCACCCAGAAGCTAGTTTTGCCTGGGATCCTTCTTCTGCCCTTTTCTTGCAGGATCCTCAGGCTTGTAGTCCTCACGGTGGCTCTGAAGTGATGAAGGTTGGGCCCCAAGATGATTCTTCTGGGCACCTTTCCCTCTGCCTTGTTTTTTTTCTTCCCCTCGCTCCAAAAAGGAAGAAGGCAATCCAAAAAATGGAGCTTTAGTCTCCACGTGCAAGTGGAAAAAAGGGGAGTGTTGCCTAGTGGGTGTAGAAAGTCCAAGGTTAGCACATCTCATCAGGAAGGCACCCCTACCCCACACAGGTACATCCCTTGGAAGTTCACACGAAAAGCAGCTTTGTCAGCAGGAACGCCTCCGAAACTGGAGCAGCAGCTCCCCGGGAGGTGTCGGCGAGAGCCTCGGAGGGTGTCGGAGGGGCCGAGAGGATTCACTCGCGCTGAGCTGTTGTGTGTTACAAGAATAGCCCGCCGCTTAATTAGAACGAACCACCTGGTAG
This sequence comes from Pogona vitticeps, assembly GCF_051106095.1. Taxonomy (NCBI): domain Eukaryota; kingdom Metazoa; phylum Chordata; class Lepidosauria; order Squamata; family Agamidae; genus Pogona; species Pogona vitticeps. The sequence goes on along the minus strand of NC_135791.1, from coordinate 2,799,607 downwards.
CGGCCCTGCCAGGGAGATGACAAATGGCGCTCGAAATCGCTTCTGAAATAGCTATAAAAACTGTCGTGCTCCATCCGCGCTGGGGAGGCGTTGCACGAGGCGGCGATGGTCCCATTGTTGTAACTTAATTCAAGGCGGTGGAGAGGGGAGGACGGTCGGAGAAGACAAGGAGGGGGGGCTGCGGGAGAGAGCTCTCGCGTCCTTGTGGAAGGCCCCGGGTGCCACCCTTGGCTTTTTGTCTTAGAAAGGAACTCAGGACAGGGAGCCACGTCATTCCCTTCAGGCTGAGATCTTGGCAGGGAGGTGGCGATTGCCTGCACGGATCAAGGGTCTATCTTGCCAGGATTCAACCTCAAGAGCTCCTATCGGAGACCTGCTTCACGAGATCACAACTTCCAGCGTTCCCGTATGGCATGGCCAGTGAGTGGATAGGTTGGCTGGGAATTTCTTGGAGTTGTTCTCTCATAACGTAGCTTCTTTTACTTTGGCTTCGTAACCCAAGTTTGGTCCCGATGACGGCGTCTCCCTTTGGCCTTCATGGACAGGAGAGAAGCCGTTGTTACTAATATCATACACAAACCACACTTTAAAAAATTGCCAGTTCTAATGGCAGGCCATCTGCTCCCTGTAGGCTGCAATGTAATCCCGAAGGGTTGTAGGTTTGTGCTCATACGGGTTCAGCTGGATGTCAGGGCTGTCTCTGCATTATTTTTTTAATTAATCGACTGTGTGTTCACCATTCTTGTAAATGGATCCCCCTAAAAAGTGCCAGTGAGAAAAAAATGGAATCCAACACGCTTGCATGGATTGTGAAAATCAAACACCTCCATTGAGTAGGAGAGAGAGACCAAGAGTTACCCTCTAAAAAAGTTTTTGGACTACAGCACCCATAGTCCTTTATCATGGGTTCTGCTGGGTGATGGGAACTGCACGTTGTGTTTTTTTGTTTTGGACATTGTGTGTGTGTATGTGTATTCTGATTCGTTGCAAACCTCCCATTTGCAACTGCCACTAGATGGGTAGTATGTTAATTAACTGAAGGCCAGGGGAAGAGATTCCTTCCTCTTTGGCTTCTATATTTCATTTGCTCGTCTGTTGAAATGACAGCCTTTTATGACATTTTTTCTGCTATGCCTTTTTTGTGTTTTGTTTTGTTTTAAACACTTGCTAACAAAAAAACCTGTGGTCACAATCCCAGGTTGTCTGAGTTTGACAAAACACCCAATCTCTTAAGGAACAGAAGGCGGGGTACGAGACAGGCTTACGATCACACACAGTGTTCTCCCTGTCTTGGTTTTAGCAGACTGAGGAGCGCTGGGATAAAAGATAGAGGACTGCTCTTCAAACTGAGCTTTACCAGTGTAACTGCTAGATCGAGTAATTCGTTGCCCAGATGAATAACTCATCACAAATTGTGAGGAAATGGATCTGTTTTCTGATCTCCTGGCACCCCAACATATGTGCTGTGTGACTTCTTCACTATATTTGAATTTTTGGGAGGGGGAAGGAGGGGACTTGGTGACTGGATGTGACACTTCTATTATAAATCATCATCATCATCATGTGTTGTCAAGTCCATTCTGACTTCTGTTGACCCTTTTCAGGGTTTTTCAGGTAGAAAATACTTGGAAGTAGTCCCCATTCCCTTGTTTTGAGGGTGCCCTGAGACTGTGTACAGCTTGCCCAAGGCCACCCAGGCTGGCTGTTGTCCCAGGAGATGCACAGTGGGGATTTGAACTCCCAACCTATGGCTCCACAGTCAGAAACGTAACTCACTGAGCTACCCAGCCAGCTTAATAATTGTGCATCCTCAAATTCATTCTGACTTCTGGAAACTCTTTCCAGGGTTTTCTAGGTAGAGAGTCCTCAGAAGTGGTTTCCCATTCCCCTCCTCTAGGGGGCATCCTGGGACTATACAGCTTTCCCAAGGCTACCCAGGCTGGCTCTACTCACAGGGAGGCTTAGTGGGGAATTGAACTCCCAACCTCTCACTCTGCAGCCAGAAACCTAAACCACTGAGCTGTCCAGCCAGCCAGAGATTTAATCCACTAAAAGCTTGTCTTTTTATTTTCATGGTCTAATAAAGGTGCCCCATTCTTATACCTTTTTATTGTGTAATGACCACACAGGTTCCTTTGGATTTTGTTTTTGATGCTTGGAGGAACACTCCAGTCACCTTCCAGTTCTTCCTAACACTGTCCTTGTCTCCTCATCTCCATCACCCATATTTGAGAGATAGGTAGGTAGGTAGGTAGGTAGGTAGGTAGGTAGGTAGGTTCTTCCTAACACTGTCCTTGTCTCCTCATCTCCATCACCCATATTTGAGAGATAGGTAGGTAGGTAGGTAGGTAGGTAGGTAGGTAGGTAGGTAGGTAGGTAGATAGATAGATAGATAGATAGATAGATAGATAGATAGATAGATAGATAGATAGATAGATAGATAGATAGATAGATAGATAGATAGATAGATAGATAGATAGATAGATAGATAGATAGATAGATAGAGAAAGAGAGAGAGAGAGAGAGAGAGAGAGAGAGAGAGAGAATGCTCTTTCTGCTGAGCATAACCACATTGTGAATGCCCTGAGCGTGGATAAAATTCTTTTTGCTTTATGGGGCTGGCTCTTTGATGGATGGGGCAGGATGGAGCGAAAGCACCAGGCGGAACACTCACCATGAAATATTTACATCTGGTGGCGGGTGCGCCAGGGATGCTGATTGAGTTTTGCCAACCCGTGCCAACTGGATTTCTGTCAGGGAGCATCGCTGGGTGATGGATGGATGGATGGACAGGGATGCTCAGGTGCAGCGCTTGGATCGCCAAAGGAAAGGTTAATTTATTTATATATTTGAAATAGTTATGCTCCACCGGCCTTTTCTTTGGAATCTACATGGCCTCAAGGTGGTTTAGGGCACTGGATCTTAACCTTGGGTTACTCAGGAGTCTTGGACTGCAACTCCCAGAAGCCTTCACCACCAGCTGTGCTGACTGGGGTTTCTGGGAGTTGCAGTTCAAAAGCATCTGAGTAACAAAGGTTAAGAACCACTGGTTTAGGGCATTGGATCTAAACCACAGGTACGAACTGCATCTGTAGGATATAGGAGATAGTGTGTCTCATTTCTTCTGTCTACCTGCAAGTTGGGTTTCTTGCTATACATTACCTTTCTGCGAACTTTTGGCATGTGAGTAGTAACTTGGAATCAATCAACCAATCATGTGCTGTCAAGTCAATTTTGATTTATGGTGACCCTTTCCTAGGGTTTTTCAGGTAGAGAAGACTCAGAAGTGGTTTCCCATTCCCTTCCTCTAGGGGGCACCCTGGGACTGTGCAGCTGGCCCAAGGCTACCCAGGCTGGCTTTTCTCCCAGGAGGTGCCCAGTGGGGGAATCGAACTCCCAACTCTTGACTCTCGCAATCAGAGACCTAAGCCATTGAAATTTCTAGCCAACTAACTTGGGCTAATAAGTGATCCTGTGAATTCGAGGTCCAAAGAAATACGTTTTCCAGGCTTTGGCTCTTCAAAGACTCACTCAAGATGTTTTCACTGAACTGGCTGGTTTGTCTCCTGGCGGACGTGACCACTGGGCTGACGTCAACCTAGAAATCCAGCATGCCTTTGGCCACTTGCACCCTGGGCCCTCTGCCATGTCATGTTGCGACAAGCCAGTCATTAAGTGGCAACCTCTGATGGTTCACTGTGACGTCAACCGAGAGCATGGCCTACCAAGTTAAGGGAAAGATGACGAAGGTCTTCTCCTGCCAATGCACGTAATGATGTGGGACTTCTTAAAGATAAAAAGGACCTTCTCCTCTATGATGGACCTGTACCGGATGCACAAGATGCTGATGGGCAAGAGAAACCCATTGTTGGAATCAAGACGACGTTGTTGGGACTGCTTGTGATGCTCTCCCATCATACAGCTGCTCCTGAGTCCTTTTAAAGAAGCAGCAGCATCTGCCTGTTCTGGTATTTGGATGTGAATCCTTTTGATTGAAATGAGAGTCATCTTGTTGTTTTCTCAAATGTCTTCTTTGTTCATCACTCACAGTAACTCTGCTTTGGAAGCGATCTCCCATCCATCACTGTAGAAGCAGCCCATCAATCGATCATCGGCTGTCAGGCAGCGGCTTGTCCACTCCTCCCTTCCATAAAATCTCTGAAGTCCTGGAGTCTCCAATGAGCTCCTTGAAACGTTGCTGATGTAACAAAGGGAACAGTAGAGAAGAAAGGGTTTCCCTAAGCATCCAGAGCAGACCGAATGCATAATCCATTCCGTCACAAAATATTCCTTTTTGAAGACAGGAAATCTGACAGCTAGAGGCTGAACATAGAGGTTATTTCCACTGGAGTGGTTTATAAGTTTGAGATTTGTGTTGGATGTGAACATTATTCTATACACATTCCCCAAAGAAAGAAAGAAAGAAAGAAAGAAAGAAAGAAAGAAAGAAAGAAAGAAAGAAAGAAAGAAAGAGGAGACCACAGTTTTACTTAAATTGCACATAATGCAAAACTTAAATTATAAATGAATGCAGATGCAAAATGAGATAAGATTTTTCTAATTTAAAGAGAATTACCATGTTTCTTCCTTGTGTGGGAAAGAGTATCACCAGGTGACCTCAGAGCTTACCACTGACTTTGCAGCCTAGATCTCTGATTTCCTGTCTTATGCTTTTGATCTTAATAATCAAATTTGGACCGGACAGCCCTTTGGGTGGAATACACTTTCAAGGAAAGGACTGCCCTTGACAGTCCTCCCGTGCCCACCTTCCTCCGGCTCTCTCTTCCTTTTCTGGATTTGTAGCTTGGTATTCTTTGGGAGTGAGGCTGGATAGTAGAGTTAGGTACCCAGACACAGATCCAGGGGTTGGGAGTTTGATTCCCCCACTGGGCCTCCTGGGAGAAGAGCCAGCCTGGGTAGCCTTGGGCCAGCTGCACACTCCCAGAGCTACCTCCAGAAGAAAGGAATGAAGAGTCCCTTCTGAGTATTTTTACCTGGAAAATCCTGAAAAGGGCTGCTAGAAGTCAGAATTGACTTGACGACACATAATTGTTACAATGAAGCGTGATATAATGTTTAAACTCCCAGTCCATTGATAAAGATTTGGGCACTTTGTTAAATAAAATCAAAACACGGTAACTTGGATATACTAGATGACAGCACTTGGAATGTATGTGTGTCAATTTTTATGGGCTTTTGTTTTGGATTGTTTGGATTGGTTTGCTGTTCCCTATCCTTAGCGGCAAGGATTTTACGTCTATTGCTTTGAGCCGGTCTGTTGAACCCGTCTGATCCACCTGACACAAGAAATGGGAAACAGAAGGCCTGCAAAAATCTTAAGCCCTTGGCAGTGCTCTCTGGCTAGATTAAGCTGAGAACATCAGTGGTCCCAAAGTTAACAATGTATATTAGCATTATAACTAAGCTTGCAGGGAAAAGATGGGGGCCTGGAGCCGACCGTTCCGGCCTTCGCTGGTGGACACAGGTTTCCTTTGGTGAGTTCTCAGTGCCCTGACAGAGAGGGCAGGGAGGCCTGGAGTGTAACACGGCCACAGGATAAACAACAGCACCAGCCCTTGCCATGGTGATTGGGGAAAACAAATGTAGCTAGGGTATTTATATCCGCTGGGCGCAGATGGAGTGCCTCCTTCCAGTTCTCCATAAAGGTCGGTGGAGCGAGGGACGGGTGGATTTATAAGACATGCTGTTTATACAAGAGGCAGGCAGCCCGTCAGGTTCCTCCTCGAAGTTGAGCACTGCCTTCCAGGGCGCCGAGAGGAACCCCTCTTTCTGATTTGGGCATTTAAAGGGAGGCAACCCTGTGTTCTTGGCGAGAGCGTGCGAACCCGTTTCTTGGCAGGATCAACGATCCGCCCATCTCCTGAAGACCGGCGGTGGCATGCGGAGCTGTAAGCCTGCAGCCGGAGTCTTGGTTTCATGCTAAGCACCCAAATCAGGGGTTTCTAAATAAGGTCTCGCCCGCTGGATGCTTTCCTACCTCTCGGAGGGCATCTCCACTGCAGACCTGCTCCGCTTCAGCTTGGGTGGATCTCTCCAGTGAAGTGCTGTGCTCTGTGATATCGGAAGGTCCTTAGGATTTTCTGCTGGGGAGTTCTAATGCACCCTCTGGAACGTCAGCCATAAATCCCAAAGGGCTCATCAAGAGATAAACCTCAGTTTTATAAGACGGACAACCAAGTTGCTGTCAAATTGCTAGAAGTGTGTCACGTAGAAGGTAGTTTTAGAAGAGGTTGCCGTGTTTTTCTGTGCTAGCAGATCAGGTCAAAAACAAAAGAAGAATCCACAAATGTGCAAATTTGTGAATTCGCACATTTGCGAAAATGTGAAAAGACGAATTCACAAATGCCGCCTTCAAGACTTGACTGCTGTATTTTAAGGTGAGCTTTCATGAACAAACCCACTTCCTCAAAAGGTCGCTCTGGAGTCAAGGAACCCATGAGCTTGTATTCATGAATTGTTTTTTTTTTTCTGTGGATTCTGAGCTTGGGGTCCTCTTACCCCATGTCCTGGTAGATCTGGCCAAGGGCACCCCCTCAAACTCTTCCCCACAAACGTAGATTGAGAAAAACGTTGGGGATAGTTTCAGACCAGGAGAACTTTTGTTACAGTCAGAGGGTGGGAGAGGTGGACATCTGATCACACTGGTTATCACTTCACCAAGAATGATTTCCTGTGAAGGGATCCTTCTGTTTACCAGAAAATCACTTCAGCATGGCTGGGATTTGGCTGGAGTGCTACTGCCTGTAGGTTGTGTGATCCCTGGAAAATAGCACACACCGGACCACGCCACAAGGGATCTGAAATTCAAGCTATAGACCCTTGTGATCACACCTGACCAATGATCTCCTCTTTGAGGTCCCCTTGATGAGATTCCAAGACATCCTTTTATTTCTCAGCCATGAATGCCATCGATAATTCCCAAATTGTACACCCACACGGATCCCCTATATATATATATAAAAATCTAAGCAACCTTCTTCTCTTTACACAAACACACAAATAGGCAATACTTTTATAGAGCACTTAAAAAAATCATCATGCAATACACGAGCTTCTGTGGATCAAGGCCACTTTGCCAGGCTTGTACCAGGGTGGAGAACTTAAAGGTCTGTGGTTCTGAGGGTGTTGGGCGTTCAGTTCTTCCCACTGGCACAAGCTTAAGAGGCGAGCAGAAGCCCATGTGCCATGTAGACATGCTCAGAAGCACCCTTGCTGCTTTTCTGATGTTTCGCGCTCTAGAGCGGTGGCAGCTGAATTTGGCTCAGAACTTAGAAACCTATCCTTTTTTTAGATGACAGCTTGCAGAATCTACCAGACTGCTTGGAGAATTTTTGGAACTGTGGACTGAAAAGGTACCTTTTCTAACCTCTGGCACTGGGTGCTATATATATCTATATCTCACAAGCGAAGTGGCTTGATCTCATTCTTCCTCCTAGTAATAAATGTGCATAGCGCTATTTTGAATGTCCAGGAAGGAACTCTTTGAAATGATATAGCAGGCCAAACATGAGGATTCTCCTTCTTGGAACCCAGAGTAGATACAGTCCAGTGGGAGACGCTTTGTGCCAGTCTCCTAATTCTGCAGCTTGGGTTACTGAGGATCGGCATGGAGGACAGGAGTTGAAGAAGCTTCATACAGGGGATTCTTTACTATCTGCTGAAAAAAAATGACTGTGTTATGCCATGAGTTGGAACCTTTGCCTGTTTGAATCATTTGGACTCCTGTGCCCATGATCCTCTCCCACGGGCTGTTCTGGCTAGGGATTCCATGGCTTGAAATCCAAAAATATCTGGACAGCAGAAGATTTGCCCATTTGCCAGAATCATTCAATCCTCAGCACCTTTCCAAAGACCTCCAGACAGTTGCATCATCACCTGCATGCATTGAGTGTATATCCAATCGGAGTTTTTATAACCTCTCAGGCTGCCTGGAGAAGGTGTGGCTGGGAAGGACCTTTCTGGGGTGGGTTGACTGTCAAATTATCCAACCCCAACCAATCCTTCCTGCCCTGCCTCTGGATTTAAAGAGAGGCCCACCTCTCTGCTCAGTTCCTTTTCCTCTCTCTGGAGCCTATTGAAGTCTGTTTGTTGAAGGCAGTCGTGTTTTCTAGTTTACTGTTGATCTGTTCACAACTGTAAGTAAAGTAAACGATTTTTATTCTTTCTGTTCCTGATGTCCGAGAAGGAGTTATTGAGACTGAAAGTGCCATTGAATAAGAAAAAGGGGTGGACCTACTCTGCAGAATTTGGAGCTATTCTGCTCTTGTCAACCCCTGCTGCACAGCTAGAGGAATTGAACCAAAAATTCAAAACTCTGCAACATATCCAGCATGGACAGTTTTTTGCTGGTTGCACAGTGCAGGGCATACTCTCTCTTTCTCTCTTTCTCTCTCTCTCACACAGAGAGGGTAAATGTTGCCAGCTGTATTTTGTGCTGCAGCTGTTCTATAAAAATATATATCCAGATCGGTGATGAGATAAAACCTTCTCTAGCGAATGTTTGCTTGGTTTAAAAAAGGAAAGTCGTCGCGGGTGACTTAGCGCTTGGCTCCCAAAGCCAAAGCAGGACGGGCTGCAGCCGAGGAAATGAAAGCAACCGGGGAGGAGCGGGCGGAGAAAAAGGCGTCACCCTAGACCAGAGCAGGAGAGTTAACTCTTTGTGACCCTTGGTATCAAAACAGAGGGGGCCGGCCCTGACATTGGGCACCGTGAGCTGTCATACAGGTTATGAGGAACCAGGAAAGGAGACAGCTGTGTGTGCCTTTACTGAGTACCAGGATTGTGCTCTAACAATGTTATATTTTACAGTGGACCCTCTACTTATGGCATTAATCCGTATTGGAACGGTGGCTGCAGGTCGAAAAGTCTGTAGGTCGAGTCCCCATTGACCTACAATGCATTGAAAACTGATTAATCTGTAACCGGCCGTTTTTGTCCCGTTTTTGTTCCATTTTTTTTTCTGGTCTGTAGGTCGATTCTCCGGCTGTAAGTCGAACCTAACTTTTGCGGCCAGAGAAGTCTGTAATTCAAAAAGTCTGTAAGTCGAGCTGTCTGTAAATCGAGGGTACACTGTACTGGAATAAGATCCAACTCTGGTTGACTTTTCTAGCTGGAATGGGGGAGGTGTTATTCTTTCTTTCCTGCCTCAGGCGGCAAAGCATGGCGGGTCAGCCCCGCATACAGGGCAGTGTTTTCAGACCTCAACATTTGTTTGTTTCTCTTTGCATCGATGAAATTTTGGAGTGGGTGTCCTCCCTGGTTGCATGGTTTTGGAGTCTTGAAAGCATCAACCCTTTGAAGGGTCAAGGTTTAGGAGACCAGTTCAGGGTTAAACTGCCATAGGAGATAGGCCAGGACTACAGGCTCTGTGGTGAGAGAAGGTGGGAGGAAGAGGAGCGTGGCAGCATTTTTAAGAGGGATTACTGGAATCTGCAGCTTTGGGGAGCACATCCAAATGGGGGACGTTGGACCTGTTTGCTTTGCTTTTATCTTTTACTGCGATTTATTTTACCTCTCCATTGAGCGATCCATTCACACTGATGACATTTCTTCTCTTGAGAGAAAGGTCCAGACGAGTCTTTGGATCACTTCAATTTGACGCCTCCTTCAATTAATGATACTTCCCCCCCCCCGTTCCCTTCCTTTCCCTACAGCTGCCTTTCGGTGGGCTCTGGCAACTTTCATTTTTTTCTGTTAAATAAAGTAAGTAACATAGCGCAACAGCAATACATCTGCCTAGCATTACGGTGCACTTAATGCCACCGACGTGTCCCATTTACCTAGCATAGTGTTGCATCAATAGGAAAACGTATTAAAATATTTAAAATAGTAGCATACATAAAAAAATAAAGGAAGGGGTGTTCTGTGTCATCCCTTTCAATGCCACCACCCCAAAAATATGTCACAGGGTTTTCACCCCAGATAACACCACCTGCAACTCTAGTTTGGCATGGCTACAGAATGGAGTAACTAGGAGTACTCTGAATCATGCCCAAAAAACTTGGAGCCTTAGTGTCGTGCTGAAAAAGAGCAGGACCGCTCTAAAAAAGGAACCGGATGGACCACTCTAAGTCAAAAGGCGTGCGGATGGCATAATTGATCCTCAATGTCCTAGAAAGCTAAGTTCTATAGAGTCACCTTAACTCAAACATCGCTCACGTGCTTTCTGTTCGAAGGCTTGCCTTTCCTTTAAACAGGAGAGTGGGCAGAAACAGGGGACAAGCTTTGTTATATGTTATATAAATAAACGGCACCATTCAGTAAATGTCTGCCTAGTCTCGCCAACTGTTCCAAAGAGTACAAAAGGAATGCCAGAGTCATACCGCTCCTTTCCTTACCCAGTCTGCCTTGGTTTGTATATAGACAATAAATCTGTCCGTAGATACACAGATACTGCTAATACTGCTGCTCAGCCCCTCCAAGTGTCCCAGAATCGGTGGTGATCACAGGTTTTCATCTCTCTGCTTGCATTTTCTAATACTTGCACAGAAAATTTGTGCTGAAACTTAACCTCACTATCTTGAGACATGGTTTATTTAAAGATCCCTTTGGCTCGCACACTTAGCTAGTTTTGTAACCCGGTGCTATCTTTCCATTTTTAATTCTCCAAAAGCTTGTAGCCTAATGAAGCCCTTTTTAGAGAACTCTTCAGCTTGACAATTGCACATATGTATTTTAGCTGATCCTAATAAAGATGCTGGGAATTCCCAGTGTGCTGTGGTGGATAGGACACTCCAGCACAGACTAGGACTCAAGAGGCCGGGATTCGAATTCTCGCTCAGCCATGAAAACGCACATGGAGCCGTTTCATAATCTAAATCTACTCGAACGGACACAGTTTGAATAGGGATCGGTAAGAGTCAGGCTCCTCACTGCTTTGAGCATCCTAGGAAGATGGTGCGAGAAAAGCACCATAATCCACCCAGACAAGATGGATGACCATCCTCTTCAGAAGACATTATTATAAACACACGGTAATCCTTCTGAAGAGCGGAGCGTCCTCTAGTCTGCGGAAGCACCGCACCAGATTCAGGACGCTGATTTTCCATTTTGAAAAGCCATTTTCCTCAGAAAACGGCTCTCCACGCATAGAAAGTAACAGAAACCCCCCATCTTTTCATTTGTTTGCTCCATTTGGAGGCAGTTCATCTGAATGGGGCTTGAAAATGATGGTTCGTGACGGTTTGTGGTTAGCTACGAATCACAAAACACCACGAACCAACTGGAAAACCAAACCAGTTTGAGGGTTGGGGTTTCTATTTTTTCCGTACTCGGTGGGGCCACTTCTGCTACCACCACATGCGCAGAGAGAGACAGCCGGCCTGGCATGATAGCAAACACTACCTTCCACAGGCCCTATGCCGTTGCCACAAAATGTTTCCAACATTATTTCCCCTTGGGAAAGGAAGCTCCCGGGCTGAGAGAGGAAACACTGGAGGAGAGAAGGCTGATGGATTGCAAAGATGCAAAATACCCATTCGGTGCCGATACTCCATGTAACCGGGCAGCAGTTACAGTCCTAAAAATCCCTGCTCATAAATGCACATGGTCTTCCTGCCCCTGGAAACCTCACCCTCCTGCAGCGAGGAGAAAAAAAACACCATGTGTCTCATTTCTGATGTCGTGCAGAAGGACGAAACCAGGCCACGATTCCCATCCCTGAAGCTCAAGGCTGCCCGAGGTATTCCGGGAGTCAACCTTCCACTTGTCCCATTTCTGACTTCAGGATTTTGCAGGGGTGATGGAAAAATTTCCATCATCTGGGTCACAGATCCTGGAACAGGTTGTGCCTTGCCTCCTGCTCCCGGTCTTCGTTTCTTCCGTGGATCAGATTCATCCGTGGTGCTTGTTCAGGATCCTTTGCCGACCACGTACATATTTGATGGGTGAATTTAGGAAGAAAATCTCTCTGTTCCCGCATGTCTTGGAAATGCTTGTGAGTTATCTTTCTGTAAATGGCCTCAACCTTCCAGCCTCCCACCACGCTCCCATTTTCAGGCAGGTTTTGCCTCCATTCCCCTTGTGACTTTTTGTTAATCAGCTTACGGAAACTTTTTAACATGGTGGGCGTCCTTGCGTGCTTCGATGGGAGCAGGCATTTAAAATAAAAAAAAATCCCGGCCAGGGTTTTAGACGCTAATGCCGAGCAGGTGATCCCATTAAGGGAGTATTCTTCTCCAAATCCCATACTTCGTATTGGCCTTTTCTTGGAATGATAATCCCATCTGGGGATTAAAAGGGGAGAAGCAGAAAGATGGGCTGAAGAAAGTCGCAGAAAAATGGGTGGGTGAAAACACTCTTGTGAAAGCAAGAGGTTCCCCTATATCGCCTTGCTGGTGGGTCAGACTTTGGGTAACCGGTGGGATATAGTGTAGGGAAGGACTGACTATAGGAGCCCTGGGTTCGAATCCCTGCAAAACTATGGAAATTCAGGGTGGGGGGAAATGTCACTGATAAAACTACACCTAAAATACCTTGTATAAGATGTAAGATTTGCTAAAACTGTTTGGGAGGAACAGAGACTATATCATACCTCTTTTTTTTTTTTTGGAAGAGGCAAAAAAAAAATAAGACAGAGAAAGCAAATAAACAGGCCACATACTGAGTCTCCCTGCTTTCTTTTGGTGGAGAGATGGGGGAGAATGCCCCTATTACGGGTTTATTTGCTTTATTTTAATTTGATTTCTTTTATTCATCCGTTTATAAACTGTGCTCCTGCTCCCCCCCCCCCCACAGGAAAGCATCCACATTGTGATTTTTAAAAAAAAAAACAAAACACCCCCACACAAAATGAAACCTTCAATGATAATGCAATAAAACACAGGACGAGTTGCTGAAAATGCAAGTAGCTTAATATTTTCCCCAAGGACAGCAATAACTAGAATATCCAATGGTAGAAAATGTTGACTTTTTGAACTGCAGATCGCTGAGCAGGGGCACACACCCTGTGCTGGGCAGAATGTTCTCTAGACGGTACAGTTTAAAAATAAAAATAAAGCAATTTCTCCAGGTTCTGAAATGCCTTGGTACCTGTTGGAGTTTCCTGGTTGAAGGCAATACGTAGTGACCACAGAGTGTAAAAGCTTAGGGGACAGAACTGTTGTATTAGTTTTGAGTTTGTGTGTGTGTGTGTGTGTTTGTTTGTTTGTGTGTTCTGTTCTGTCAAGTCAGAACTGACTTATAGCAATCCTAAATGAGCCTTCAATGAGTGTTTTTTTTAAACCAGCTCCACTCCCCCACTCCGTTGCCATGGCTGAAGATTCGAACTCAGGCCTCTTGAGGTCTAGTCTGTTATTCTGTCCACTACAATGCTCTAGGAATTAGGGAGCGTGAAATCAGGATGATGTACGGCATAGAACCAAGTTATTCCGGCTAGGTTTGTAAACCCAACAAGATCCTTCCTGGAAGAACGGATGTTGGATCAGAGAGCATCAGAGCATTGTCTTCGGAGGATACATTCGCTAAATGTATTATTGGGAAGTGTCTATTCTGACAAAAGTTCCCGTGAAGACAGGTGGGCATCCTTGCAGCCTCATAGAAGCCTCAGGGTGTGATGAACACGAATAAACAGACTAACACTATCCAACCTTTTCAATTCGGACACGCCAGGCGGGGAAGGGAACGGTGAGAATTGGAGATGCCTCCTGTAGGTAGAGGTACCTCAAAGAAAATTATGTGAGAAAGAGAACTTGAAAGCAATGCCAATATTAATTACTTATTTATGGTGCTTTGTGTAACCCTCTAGGAAAGCTGCCCTGTGCATTCTGGAAGCTGGCATCCTCTCCTGGCACCTCGGGGCGTGTCTGTATGGATTTCTCTGCTGGCCTTAATAAACCCTTTTTTCTAATATCATGCATTTTAATACACTTCCTGGCAGATTGCTAAGGAAAAAAAAGCCTCCCCCCCCAGGACGTTTCTGGCCGTTGCATGCAGGAAAACACTGTTAGGACTTAACTTGGATCATTTTTGAGAAAGGTTGGTCACCCCTGAACTTCTCTGCCATATGGGCAGGGGGAGCAGAGCTCTGTTTTCAGGGGACCCCCCCCAAAAAAACAGCAAGAGGTTCAGCCAGGATCCCGGTCCAGAAATTCAGAAGAACCTGCAGCTTCCTTCCTTCATCAGCTTCTTCTTTCCTTCCGTCATGAGCTCCTTCCTTCCTTCCTTCCTTCCTTCCTTCCTTCCTTCCTTCCTTCCTTGTCAAGTTTTTATGGTGTAAAAAAATCTGAAGGAAGGCATATAAACACACATGGAGTAATCCGGCCAGCGTGTTTTCAGTATTGTGAAAGCTTTTGTGCTCTGTACAGTTTCTGATCTGTCTCATAACAAGCACAATAAATTATGCAATATTCAGATGGAGAGCTTTTGAGCAAGGAGCGGCTTTTAAAAATCAGTGCAAAGTACTCAGAGTCCCTGTGCTTATCTATATCTGTCTGTATGGCTGAAAGCCAGTGGTAAGCTGCAACTAGAGTAGGCCCATTGAATCAATGGAACTTAGGGACGGGTTGACTCATCGAAGCCCCACAGATGCAACAGGCCTCATCGAGTTGTGACGTCCTGCTGGGTTTCACCTTATATCTATATGTGCATGTGTGTGTACAATTTTGTATGGTAGGTGGCATTGAAAACATCAAATAGTCTGCATTCTGACAGAGAAGTAGAGCCGGTAGTTAAGCAAGTATATTCAGAAATCCAGAGCCTGCCTGATATGTTGGTGCTTAGAACAGACAGACCATTGGATTGAAAAGTTCTTTTGTACTACAACTCCCAGACACCGGTTCATTTTGTTGTCACCCTCAGAGCCTGACTGTTGGTCTGTTGAGTTCTGTTGCTGGAAACGGTCAATGTTTGTCAGCTTGCTGTTTGATCTGATCAACTGGAAGTAATGAAACCTTTTATTCTTTCTCGCTCTAACGTCTCAGAGTGAGTTACTGAGACTGTAAGTGCCAGTTGATGAGAGAAAGGGGTGGACTACTCTGGGGAACACCAAGCTATTCTGCTCCATGAATTCCGACACTTCTGTGCAGCTACGGGACTTTATCCAGAAATCCAAAACTCTGCAGCAGTTTCCGGAAGCTGTAGACAAAAAAAAGAGTAACTTATTGGGGCAAGGACAGCTGTGATAACGTGACAAGCAAACACAAAACCCCTTTCTAAGGAAACTGTGACTTGGAATGTTTTCTTTGGCCTTGAACCTTGCTTGTTCCTCCCTGGTTGGCTGTTCCAACACACCTCCCGTGAATTCGGATTAAAACACGGCGCGGCAAGCTGACTCATGCCCAACTAAATTCTTTAGCAATCCTGTTGCTGACCCCAAAATTTGCCCAGTTGCTTGTGATATGAAGGAATACTACAGAGAGGTTGTGAGCTTTAGAGATCTACAGAGATCCATAATTTTGGCACCTGGGACCACCTTTGCTGCTCAGTGATCCTATGACGATCAAACCATGTCGGTTAAGGAGAAAGTTTTCTGTAACAGTGGACGATCCGGCCCTTCTCTGTGCTAGAACTGAGCTCTTGTCTCCAGAGACCGACCACGAGCTGCCTCATTCAGTGCAATTTGGACAGATTTATTATTTTTAAAACGCACACTAAGGGCACGCCAGTGTGAGCCTACCATTTATAGTTGCGTTTGAGAAGGAAGCTGAATTTTGTCTCACTGTGGCGGAGATCTTTTCATCGGACCAGCCTGGTGCACCCCGTCGTCGTCCGGAACCAAGGATGAGCCAAAGTCAAATCTTTTCCAAGAATGTCTTCGGGAGGGGTTGCGGGAGGGGAGGGACAAAAGAACACAGCTATTGTTCCAGGAAGATGAGTGGATCCGTGGAGATCCACTGGGCAGATAGGCAGAAAACAGTGAAGTTCTGCGTTCCCTCGGGCCCATTGCTGTTGTTTGCTCCTTTCTCCGACGGTTCCGGTGAGCAGATGATGCATGCTGTGAAGAATGAGATGACCACATGGCCTGATTAGCTGGGCAGGGTTTCGTTTGGTTCCTAGCCGTGCATCGTGGTCCCTTAGTGGCACGGGATGACCCAGATTTCAGCTTGCGTTAGAAGCAAAACAAAGTACAGTATCTAGCCCTCATGATTTTGGAAGGCTTGGATAGCTAGGTCCCTGGCTGCAGAACCGGAGGTTGGGAATTCAGTCTCCCTCCGTGCATCCTGGAGGGGGGGGGGAAGAGCCAGCCTGGGTAGCCTTGGGCAAGCTGCACAGTCCCTGGGCACCCCCTAGAGGAAGAGATTGGTAAAGCACTTCTGAGTATTCTCTACCTGGAAAACCCTGGAAAAGGTCACCATAAGTTAAAATTGGCTTGATAGTGCACAGTTAGGTTGGCAGGACTGTTTCACTGGGAGTTCAAGTCCCCGCTGTGTATCCAAGAAGAGTCAGCCTGGGTAGCCTTGGGCCAGCTGCACAGTCCCAGGGCGCTCCCAGAAGAAGGGAAGGGAAAATGTTTTCTGTGTTTTCTCTACGTGGAAAACCCTGACTTTTGAAGCCCTGGAGGGAGGGGGCTGCTGGGTTTCTAGTGGGAGGCCGTTCCAGAGCATGGGGGCCACCACCGAGAAGGCCCTGTGATCTGGTTGAGGCTTTCCTCCTGTCCCTCGGTGTGGCCACCCCATGACAGCAGCGAGGCCACGGAAGAGCAAGTGGAACAGGCCGCATTTCTGTTGGAGAGATGCTCCGACAGGTAACGTGGTCCTAAACCATTCAGGGCTTCGTATGCTAAAGCTGACACCTTGAACCTGGCCCAGGGTGCAACAGGTAACTGCTGCAATTGAGTCCGGACAGGGTATAAGGTGACCGAATGTTCTCCCTTCTGTAAGCGGCCCGGCCACTGCATTCCTTCACTCTTACTTGTGGGTTTCTTTGCTGAGTTTCACCTTTAATGTATTCCTCCCAGACACGCTCAAGAATATGAACGTAGCTTGTTTTCCCCCCCCTTGCCTCTTGGCAGGCCCTGCTTCTTTTTCCCTTTGCCCAAGTAGATTGTTTTGCTAAGACCGTTTTTTCCATTGCTTCATCTCCCTCTGCCATTCACGCAGATCCCCACGTTACCACCACATCCCTCTCATATTCTCCTGACCTCACCGGCTTTGAAAACAAGAGCAGACGGGCAAGCCGCCCACAGAGAGAGAGACCCTTGAGCTATTGCTGTCAAGGGCTGCCGGTTGGTTGCACGACCTGAAATCAATCCGATGCTTGAGAAAGGAAAAAGCCCCAGACCCTAAGGGCACAAGCTAAGTTTAGAGGCGCCGATCACTTCTACCTGGGATCAAAGTGGCTTTGTTGCTGGCATTTTGTGAGGCAAGGCTCTTCGGCTGCATCGACCAGTTAAAGGACTTTTCAGAGACTTGAAAGGCAGTCCCACAGAGGAGGGGCAGGATCTGTTCTCCGTCATCCCAGAATGCTGGACACATCCTCATGGGCTCAAGTGACAGGAAGCCAGATTTAGGCTGAATCTCAGGGAAAAACTTCCTAACTGTTAGAGCAGTACGACAAGGGAACCCATGACCTCGGGAGGCGGTGAGCGCTCCAACGCTGGAGGCCTTCAAGAGGAAGTGGGATAACTGTCTGTCCAACCTAATTCAATGATATAGGCCCTCTTCCAACTTCATGATGTGATGATTCCATGAACTCTGTGTTGTCCTTCAGTTGCTGAAGTTTTAAAAGCAGGGCTTAATTTTCATTTCAATAGGCTTGCATATGGTACCAAAACATGCACACTGGTTCCCTTTTTGTGGGTGCAATTGTGAAGAAAGAAGTTTTTTGTTTTGTTTTGTTTTCTTGTAATGTCATAAAGTGGAAGTTAGCATACCACATTGTCAGGAGGAAAGATGCCTAGCGGGATATTTTTCAAATGCTGCAGAAGTCTTTGGGAGAACCATACTGGCTGTGATCACCTTAATTCTTCACCTTTCACTTTCAGGTATTTTTTTTCAAAGGCAATCATCATCATCATCATCATCATCATCATCATCATCATCATCATCATCATCATCATCATCATCATCATCATCATCATCATCATGTACTGTCAAGGCAATTTTATGACACCCCTTTTCAGGGTTTTTCCAGGTAGAGCATACTCAGAAGTGGTTTCCCATTTCCTTCCTCTAGGGGGAGCCCTGGGACTTCTGTGCAGCTGGCCCAAGGCTACCCAGGCTGGCTCTTCTCCCAGGGGGCACAAGAGGGGGAATCCAACTCCCAACCTACATCTTTCCAGTTCATGCTGGACCGTACCTTAGGGGTGGGTGGGGATGGGAAAGGCAGCCCGCCAGCAGCCTGATGGGCTCACTAGCTTGGCCAGACAGACCTCTCGGGGGGATACTGGGAGGGATGGGAGCCCAGTGTTGATCTGGGCTTCTGCTGATGGCCAAGGAAAATGGTCTGCGCTTGGCACAGGGTGTCAGAGGGTTCGGCCGGGGAGAGATCAGGAGAACGCCGGAGCTGCCCCTGGAGGGGTTTCTGTCTCACTTTCCGAGGGATTGGTTTCAGGTCCTAAAGACTCTTGTTTCCGCTGATGCCACCAGAATCCTTCTCAGTCAGCAACAAAAGAAGAGAAACTCAATGTCAGAGAACTGGGAACTGGGAAGGAAGGCGCGTGTGTTTTCTCGGCAGAGGGGCGACTCAGCAGAGCAGCGCCTCTCCTCCCGGCCTGTCTTTGGCTATCTTTAGCAAGCTGATTGATTCGCCTTGATGGGTCTCCCTTTTTTGTTGGGGAAGCAGTTTTGGAGCTTGGTCTCTCGGCTGTACCCGGGGAAGGGGTTTATCCAGGGAGGCGGAGGGTCCTCCAAACAGCAGGGCTTAGCAGCAGGGACCTCTCTTCCTTCCACCCACCCACTCACCCATCCTCAGCTCCTTCCTTCCTTCCTTCCTGGATCTCCCTGCCTCCTGGCCACCTCAAAATGTTGGAAATGAACGTCCTGCACGAGTCCCAGATCAACCCTCCAGGAATCTAAAATAGGAAAGGGCAGCTCTGGGTTGTTTGTTCAACTGTGGTGCAATCCGTGGCTTAAACCTTAATTGGTTATTGGAAACAATGGTTTATTGTGACACACAGTGGTGTCCATTGTATCAACTGGCATGGATGAATGCTCTAGCTTCCGGCTTCCCATTCTCCTAATGGAAAATTAACCCATTTTATTGAACCATCTGAATTTCTGATTTTCTCCCCCATGGGAGAAATGAGAGAGGGGAGCCATCTCATTCACCCTGAATAAGTTTATAAACTTTTGTCCAGGCTTTTTAAGCCGACCTCCTAGGTGGCATGAAAAGGGATTGATCCACCTGTGTTCTGCTTTGCACAGTGTGATGCTTTGCACAGCTACGGATGCTTAGACCTCAGTAGCAACACTGTCTGGAAAAGCTCTTCTTAGTCCAGAAAACCACCTCTTCTTAAACTCTGACCTCCCACTCCTTCTACCTTTTGCACGTTGTGCGGCCAACGTGCTACGGACATTCGTGTGCCGTAGCCACCAGCTCCTGCAGGCCAGACACACACACACCCCCTGGGGAGATGGATGGCCCTTTGCATCGCTGTTATGCAAGCTTGCATCCCACTCCTTCCATGTTCCATATTTAGAATTGCTGGATCAAGGGGGGGGGGGGAGAGAAATAGTTTTGTTCCTATCCTATTCGTTTGTCTTCAGCAATCTCTGCTCTCCCTTTTATTCTTTCTGTTTGCTAATTGTGCCAAAGGCTCTTTTCATCCTGCCTTGTTTTAAGGACGTCTGGGTGAAGCAAGAGCCAGTGAGAGAAAGAGAGGGAGAGAGAGAGTGTTGAAATAGCTGAACTGAACACTCTTAAGCAGCCCAGTTAAGTTTTGAAGGTTGTAGCTGCTTTTGTGTGCAAAACAGTCTAGCATCTGACCACGGAGATTTCTCCAGCTTTAATTAGTAATTTGCAAATTTGCTTTGCACCATGTTTTATTATCATGAGCCGAAATAAAGCTTAGAAAATGTCTGAAGTTAATTCATTACCGTTAGCGTTTTAATGTCCCCTCTGTGATCACTTTGCTGGTTTGGTTGGTTTTTCTACTAAGTAGTTCTTTGGCTAGAAGCTTATTGAAGCATAGCGGTGCAAATCTGTGCGGATTGTTCCAAGTTAAGTTAGCAAAGGTAACAGAAAATAAGCTATGCAAAGTTCTTCACTGGCGACAATTTGACAGTGAGATTTACACCAATTCCTGTTGCACTTGGGTAAAAATTCAGTTGGCAAAATCCTGTTGCTGAATTGTATAAAAGGCGTAACTTTTACCAGCAAAATGCTCTAGGCGCTGTCTCTTGTGTACTGAGTTGCATGAGTCAGCAAGCAACAGATGATGTCTACATCAATTTTAAAATTTGTGGCAATTCCCTGCTAAAAGTTACAACATTTGTACAACTGTGCAACATGATTTGAGCAATTACTTTCCTGTTTTTCAAAACTAATTAAGGGCCTGATCACACAGGCCATTTGAATTGTTTCAATTCCCTACTTTATCTATACTGATATATATTTATGTATAGTCACATGATACATCAATCTTGGGTGCATTCACGCAACTGTGTTTTCTTTTGACTCATTTCTTGAACTTTGAACAGGTTTTGTAATCTGCGCCTGCCCTCTCAACGAAATTGGCTCATTTTCCATTCTGTTTCAGGAGCATGCTGTTCTAAAGTTGTTTTATCCTTTTTTTGTTAAAAATACCTCAATGGTATATCGCTAAAGGTAAAGGTAAAGGTTCCTCTTGACATTTAGTCCAGTCGTGTCCGACTCTAGGGGGCGGTGCTCATCCCCGTCTCCAAGCCATAGAGCCAGCGTTTGTCTGAAGACAGTTTCCGTGGTCACATGGCCAGCGTGACTAGACACAGAACGCCGTGACCTTTCCACCGAGGTGGTACCTATTTATCTACACGCATTTGCATGCTTTCAAACAGCTAGGTTGGCAGGAGCTGGGACAAGCGAGGGGAACTCACTCTGTTGCGTGGATTCGATCTTACGATTGCTGGTCTTCTGCATCTAAATTCATGTGAAAAACTTTAGAAGGTCGTATCAGATGATGTTGCACAGCGCAAGGCTTCCCTTGTCACTCCTTCACTTTTAGGGTGCTTTGTTTCTCAAAGGAGACTAGGTGGGGTGTTTCTCAACATTGACAAGGTGAGGGACGAGTGGGGATGAATGTCACAAAGTGATGCAGTGGTAAACTCTTGAGGAGAGAATACCGATACATCGCTTAGCACTTAAAATAAAAAGGGAACAAGCACAGTGGCCGTGCAGTGCTGAAAACAGAAGTGGGTGCAAAGTAAATCGACAGCAATGTTCGTAAATGCCAGACTGATGTGAACAGACGCGATTTAGAGATTGGAACATTTTGAAAAGCCCATGATGGCAAGGTTAAGCAAAATGGATCAGTTGGACAAATAAATCGATCCTATCCACCTGTCGTATGAATAAAAATTTACAAATTCTCGTGGTCCGTGTGATTACAACCATAGTAATTTCTAACTATTTGGGGGGGGGTGTGTGGTTTTTTTTTAAATGGGGCAGTACAAGCACAGCTGTATTCTTCCCTTCTGTCATTGTGATGTTCTTTTGCCACTGTTTGGTGCAATTGTATCCAGAAGCTATAAAAGAAACTAAAAAGTCACAATGCCACTTCCTAGTGAAGTGACACTATCCCTTGTTTAGCTCCAATCATAAAGTAATACAGTTATGCCTTTGATATTGAGAAAAGCCATTGTTCACCAGCTAGCAGTTATTTATAGCTGTCTGGTTTCAGACTCTGAGCAGAACGAGGGTGTTAGTGTAAGAAACAGGTATATGTGATTTAGGCACACCCAAGCCACACTATGGAGTTATTTTGTTTTATGTATAGTATTTACACTTGATAAATGGATCGAGTGGTCTAGGCATTTCTGACTTTGACTGGACTGCTGCAATTCTCTTTACATGGGGCAGCCCTTAAGTCTGTTCCATAAGATGCACAACTGGTGCAGAATGCTGGTGTCGGAGTGGAGCCAGTTACCACTAGCCCATAATACCAAAACTGGAAGACTATCCCTGGTTCCAAATGTTCTAATGGGTACAGTTGAATGTTTTAGTATTAGTTTATAAAGCTTGAAACAACGTGGGGTCTGGTTTCTCGAAAGACTGGCACTTTTCTGTCTCCCAAAGAAGTGACTCTTTCCTTGGAAAATAATAATAATAATGATAGGAAGACACCGATGTGTTTGGCTGAGAAGTGGGTTTGTCTCCTCCTCCTCTCTTTCCTGTCATTCAGTTTTTAGAAACAAAACCAGCAGAATCGGCACTATCAAGATCCGGCAGGTTTTGGATTTCCAGTGCTCCCCCGCCTGAGACTCAGGGTGGTGTGAATTTCAAGAACTGTTGACTAGCTCAAGGGTTGAGGGCTCTGGTTGTGGAGCCAGAGTTCGATCCCCCCCCACTGCGACTCCCTGACTGGATGATTCGTAGGGTTCCCCTTCTAGCTCTGAAGTTCTAAAACGATGATGATGATGATGATATCCTTTTTTTAGTGTGTGTGTATATGTGTGCCTTTTGGTTTTTAGCTTCAGTTGCCTAACCCAAGGAAGGGAGCTTCCAGAATCCCCTATCTATCTATCTATCTATCTATCTATCTATCTATCTATCTATCTATCTATCTATCTATCTATCTATCTATCTATCTATCTATCTATCTATCTATCTATCTATCTATCTATCTATCTATCTATCTATCTATCTATCTATCTATCTATCTATCTATCTATCTATCTATCTATCTATCTATCTATCTATCTATCTATCTATCTATCTATCTATCTATCTATCTAATCTCTCTCTCTCTCTCTCTCTCTCTCTCTGTCTGTCTGTCTGTCTGTCTGTCTGTCTGTCTGTCTGTCTGTCTAACGGGATTTTTAATAGCATCTTTCTTTCCCAAACTGTGCAAACTCCACTTCCGAAGGACCCGTTCATAAGATCATCTCATGCACAACTTTGGGTGGACCACTCCCCGAAAGGAGAAAGAGGAGATGCATGTTTGAAGTCTTCCCCATCACTGAAGCCTTGCATGTAGAAAGCTAGCATATCTAGGAGAATGTGGGATGGAGGACCAAAGACCTCAAAAAAGAGACATCTTGTTCTCTCCAACCCAGTAGTATTCTGGCCATACTGGTAGAGGAACGCCAGGCGCCATGCTCAGCTCTAGAAGTGCTTCTTTTATCAGTCCCCGAGGAATGGCTACCAAGTTTGGGTTTTTTCCCCCCTCCCTCTGGGGTGATTAAATATTTACAATTCTGGCACGCCTCTGATCGCCGGGCAGAGCCCTCCGACTATTATCATCTCTTCCTCTCTGTCTCTCTTTCTGCTTTTCTGAGGTCAGCATTTTCTTTGGCTCCGGTTCAGAAGAGGGAAAAAAGCGTATAAAAATCTGTGTGGTTTGTTGTAAGATTTTTTTTGGGTACAAGTCGGAAATGGCACTGCTATTTTTTGTGTGTAACCGTGGCCCAGCTTGGGGATTCTGGGAGTTGTAGTCCAAGGAAGTAACATTTCCAGAATCGGGAATTTAGCCTCTGAGATAGATGGAAAATGAAATCCTGTTGTCCATGACTAGCTAAACAAAAGTGAACTAAGACTAGAGGGGTGCAGAATTGTGGTTTCAGACTACAACTCCAAGCATAGCTGCCCAGGGCATTTTGGGAGTTGTAGTCCAAAAACATCCCTGTGCACCCCTCTAAGGTAAAGGCAAAGGTTCCCCTTGACCTTTAGTCCAGTCGTGTCTGGCTCTAGGGTGCAGTGCTCATCCCCGTCTCCAAGCCGTAGAGCCGTCATTTGTCCGTAGACAGTTTCCATGGTCACGTGGCCAGTGTGACTAGACACGGAACGCCATGACCTTCCCACCGAGGTGGTCCCTATTTATCTACTCGCATTTGCATGCTTTCAAATGGCTAGGTTGGCAGGAGCTGGGACAAGCGACAGGAGCTTACTCTGTTGCAGGGATTCGATTTTACGACTGCTGGTCTTCCAACCTTGCAGCCCAGAGGCATCTGCGGTTTAACCCATAGCACCACCCACATCCTCTCTAGTTAAAGCCAAAAGCTGTGGCTGGCGTAGTATCTCAGAAAGCATACTATCATGGAATCCAGCAACTTCCAGTTTATGTGGGAGTCAAACTATAATTTACAAGTAACATATCCTTAAACGACAACATTCTTGAAGTGCCAAAGGAGGCTTGCGACAGCACTTTTTTTGACGCCATGCGTAATCTGCAGATTTACCCTGATTTGTTTTGTGATTGGCTATCAAGGATAAACACACGCTTCCTTTGCAAGTATCATTACTCACACAGAGAGATCTGCAAAGATTGCATCGCTAATGTGTTTTTTTAAAAAGTCAAAATTGGTGCTCTCTGTAATGCATGATTAGATTGAACACTTTCTGCCAAAGAAAGATGTGAAGCTTATTAGAAACTTTGCACAGGAGGAGACACCTTCTGGACAGCTCAGTGGTGTAGACCACTAAAAATAAGAATAAAAATGGTCTAAGTGGAGGTATGACCTCTTCTACATTGGGACTGTATAAAAGACCATATGACTATCTCTGGTCCCCCCCCCCCCAGTGGATCAGGTGTCTGGCTGTGAACCAGAAGTTGGGAGCAGTAGTTAGGTCTCATCTATTGTGTCCAGTTCTGGACACCACACTTGAAGAAAGATGGTAACCAAATGGAGCAAGTTTAGAGGAGGACAACCAGGAGGAGCAGGGGATTGCAAACTAAGACCTAGGAGGAAAGGCTGAAAGAACTGGGCATGTTTAGCTTTGAGAAAAGACACTGAGGGGAGACAGTAGAGCAGTCTTCAAATAGTTGATAGTAATTCAAAGATGGGGCAGGAACTGTTCTCAATCATCCCAGAGTGCAGGACACGTCATCATGGGCTCAAGCTACAGCAAGCCAGACTTAGGCTGAATATCAGGAAAAACTTCCTAATTGTTAAAGCAGTATGACAATGGAAGCAATGACCTCAGGTGGTCCATCGAATGAAAACTGGACCACCCATCTGTCAGATCTGTTTTGATTTGGATTCCTGCCTGGACCAAAGGGGTCAGACTCGATGGCCTTAGAGCAGTGGTCCCCAACCTTGGGCCTCCAGATATTCTTGGACTACAACTCCCAGAAGCCTTCACCACCACCTCTGCTGGCCAGGATTTCTGGGAGTTGAAGTCCAACAACATCTGGAGGCCCAAGGTTGGGGACCACTGCCTTAGAGGACCCTTCCAACTCTGTGATTCTATTTATTTATTTATTGTCCTTGTAAGTATATACACAGTATACCCATACAACGAAATTCACAGACACCCAGAGACCAGACACATGCACACACATAAAATTCCCCAAACACTCCCCACCCACTAAAAAATCCCCCAACACTCCCCACCCACCAAAAGTCCCCACTATGATCACTATCTTAGTGTTTATTATGGCTGTGCACAAGTTCACCAAACAATAAAAGTAATGGGGAAAAAAAAAGATAAATGGTGGTCTTAGATAAAGGCAAATTGAACCATTTGGGATTCAAACAGCTGATGAAAAGAGCTGAGTTCTTGCGGCTTAAAAGGCCACTTTGCAACTGCTTTAAGTTATGAGAAGGATTTATGCTGAATAAACAGTTCAGCTGTCCAGCGTGTACACTTTCTCTATCAGGGACTTTAGAAGGAAAGGAAGCAATTAATTCTTGCCTGACGTTGTGGTTAAAAGTTATGATTCATTATCATCTTAGAACTGCTGAGCTCAAAGGGACCGAATGGATCAGGGGCACGGCGGGGAATCGAACCCCCAACCTCTGTACCTAAACCAGTGAGCAGTACTAGGACATACAGAGGAATCATGGAGTCCAAAGACTTAACTGAGACCGTAACAGCTCACGACAGAGCTGTTTAAGTGCATTTACACTAGATAGTAATAGCCATTTGATGCCCCTTTAAGAGAGCAGTATCTTCACACAAGCTGTTGAAAAGACTCTGTACTTTAGAAAATAGAGATTTCTTAAATATGTATCCAGAAATGTCTCCAAAGGGTAAGGAATGCCAAGGTAAGGGGGAGATCACAGTTTGGGTACCACTGGGACTTAGATCTTGACGAATGGTAAATTCTTCTGGAAATAGGAATTGAGAGAGGAATCAAAACCACCTCTCTGGTGAGGGGTTTCTGACTTTTCTCTCCAGCTTCATTGCCTGCTCTGTGCTGCCATCTGTCGTCAAGAGATCCGGTCTGCGGCTTGATCGGAGGTCCGCTAGACGCATGAGTTGTCATGCCTATGCGCTCAGTGACGAATGGATGGTGGCCAGAAAATGGAGATGAAATCCATGCTCATAACCATTTTGTGATTAAGACGCAAGGGAAGAGCCTGTGCGGCTCCTGCATGGACATAAATAGTTATGGCAATGGTTATGAGGATTCATTATGGGTGTCGTGGAAGATTCCAGAATGAATGAAGAGTGGTGGTGAGGTCCTTGGTTTTCCTTTGCTTTCAGCTCTTTCCAGACCAATTTTAGATCAGAGTCCAGAAGATCTAAGGCCTGACTGGAGACACCGAGGAAGGGCTTGTCTTGTCTTGGAACCCTAACCTGTTTGTTGCCATACCAGGGTGAAGGTGATGGTTTTGACCGATAAAATCCTAAATGGTTTGAAACCTCACCACATGGCAGAACATCTCCTTCCAAGCGTAGTTGCCCACCATACCCACGCATCTCGGGCTGAGTGATTGAGGATGCTGAAGCCAAGGGAGGCTTAGAAGGACAAAACGAGGAATTTGTTTTGGAACGGACTGCCGCCCGAGATTCGCCTGCTCCCCCCCCCCCCCACCGCCCGGAGATGATCAAGAGATCTTTAAAAATGTCCTTGTTCCAGCAGGCTCTCTGAAGTTAGATACTTGGCTTTGAGTCTGAATTTAACCTCGGCAACCATCCGATTAAATTTAGCTCATTGTCTATCTGATGTGGTATATTGCACAGTTCGTTTTCATCGTTGTACACCACCCCGAGGGACCATCGGTCAGGTGGGCCATCCAGAAGTAAAACAAACAAACAAACAAACAAACAAACAAGTACGTACGTACGTACATACATACATACATACGTACATACATACATACATACATACATAAAAATACACAGGGATCAGAAAAGTCTCTCATTTTGGAGGTGGAGAAGACTACAAATCCCACAATCCCCTCGCTCCCATGGCGCCGGTTCCGGGGAGCCATAGTCTAAAATGACACCCTTCCCAAACTCTGGTTTAATCTGTTTTCTTGGGGGGGGAGAGAAACACCCAGAATGATCCAGTCAGCTTGACCGTGGTGACGCCTAAGATCTGTGTCCTCCCCCCCTCCTGTTTTATAAAAAAGAGAAGTTTGGTGGATGGAGGAGGTTTCTCTGGGATGGTGTGCCAGCTCTCCTGCTCGGTCAGAGGGTCCTAAGGCTCCCTCTTGGAGAGAAGCAGTGGGTGGTGGAGAGGGCTTTCCAGGCCACGGGCTCAGATTTCAAGCAGAATAATCTGGAGTCAGACATATTTTGGGTTCCTAGCATCTGCTAACACACCTTGCCCTCCTTTTCTCTGTTCCAGATTTCTCCTGGTCTTCAGCTGCCTGGTCCTGTCTGTCTTTTCAACCATCCAAGAACATCAAAAATTTGCCAACCAGTGTCTCTTCATCCTGGTAAGGAGCTCCCTCCTCACCTCTCTCACTCTTTTGTCTTCTCATCCAATGCCTGTGATTCCTTTTTCCTGGAAACTCTGCCCCCCTCCCCCTAGCCAATTGGTCCCTCTCCATTTAGCCACCTTAATCTTCTCAACATGCTTCTGCTCTTTCATGAGGTCTCTGTCCTTCCTCCCTGGTGTGTACATGAGTAGACGCAGTGGCATCTTTGGGATCCTTTTGGGTTCGTCATCTTGTGGAAAAATCGTCTTGCGAGGTTCCCTATGCATCGGTCTTAAAAAAAAAGTCTTGCAAAGCATCAGTCTAAAAAAAAAGTCTTGCAAAGCACGGTCATAGAAAAAAACATCTTGCGAGGCGCCATAGTGATTGCAAAAACTAATTGTCTTGCGGGTTTTTCGTCCCATGAGGCAATCGTCTAGCGAGGCACCACTGTAGTAACCCAATAGGTTTGGTTGGCAGGAGAGACAGAGGGAAATCCTTCATTGCGCCATCCACAATGATTGAGCTTCAGGAACTCATTGCCACAAGACATAGAGATGGTAATTAGGCTTAAGGACAAGCTACACACATCACTAAGTTCTCCTCTATCAGACATGCTTAAAAAAAAAATAAATAGCACTCACCAGTGCCTTCTGTTCTCACCAGGAACGTCACACGTGCGGAAGGTCTGGTGTAACTCTTTCCTCTCCTACCACAGTCCTAATAAAACCTGCCCCTACTTATAGGGGAGGCTGCTGGCTTTTGTTTTGTGGAGGTAGGAAATGCGCTATGCATTTTAGCCTGAGATTTTAAAGTTGCTATCTAGAATACTGGATCTATTTGGAGGAATAAGGCCCAACATTTTACATCACTCTTGTAAAGTTTGGAGTAAACCTGGAGTGGATGTACCCTCTCCCATGTGAAATTGGAGTCGCCAGTTTTCATTGCTCTTTAACAACTAAAGACATCACCAGAAAGAAGGTCCCCATGGATACCAGTGGATGCTCTCCTTTCCTACAAGTGAAAAATAACTGTTCTTTGTGGGTCTGTGTGATTTCTGTCAAGACTGTGCTGTGAAGGAAAAGGTTGAACTCTCCCATTCTGTGCATGCTGAAGATCTTATTCAAAGAGATGCTTCCATCCTTGCTCTGTGCAT
This sequence comes from Pogona vitticeps, assembly GCF_051106095.1. NCBI lineage: Eukaryota > Metazoa > Chordata > Lepidosauria > Squamata > Agamidae > Pogona > Pogona vitticeps. Next base: position 2,770,768 of record NC_135791.1, on the reverse strand, counting down.
TCTGCTTCCTTCCTTCCTTCCTTCCTTCCTTCCTTCCTTCCTTCCTTCCTTCCTTCCTTCCTTCCTTCCTTCCTTCCTTCCTTCCTTCCTTCCTTCCTTCCTTCCTTCCTTCCTTCCTTCCTTCCTTCCAACCAACCAACCAACCAACCAACCAACCAACCAACCAACCAACCAACCAACCAACCAACCAACCAACCAACCAACCAACCAACCAACCAACCAACCAACCAACCAACCAAACCTTCTGTGGTGCTTCAAGATGCCTTCAGCATCATCTGGTGCGACACGTTCATGGCTTTGATTCCTGGACTATAAGGTGCATTAGAACCTCACCAATGATTAGCTTGTCTATTTTATACTTCCTTATTTCTTTTAATACCATCTGTGTTCCTGGTGTGTTGCAAAGAGCAGCCTTAACAGATCTCTGCCCCAAGGGACTTACAATCTAAAAATAGACAGAAAGGAAACCACAGAGGGAGTGGAGAGTATTGGAGGCAGGGGGTCAATGGAAGAAGAAAATGTGTTCACTCCTGAGGCTTCAGAAGGTTTAAGAATTAGGGGGTTATGCTAAACATTTTACAGAAAAGGTGGTTAGAAAGATGTAAGGAAGATGGCATTATGCAAGTGTTTTGCGTAATGGCTGGAGAATGTACTCTTTGGACCTATAATTGCTCGTGGCTTTGCTAGCTGGGGGATAGGTCGTTCAGAAATGTAACTTTTCCAAGCTCTTCATTCAGTTCATCTTTACACAAAAGGCAACAGCAAAGGGCAGAACAGGGAGAGAAAGAACCTCAAATCTGGAAGAAAAAGCAAAGGGAAAGAATATTTGAAAAAAAAAATCAACATTCCTCTGAAACGGTCTGAAACCGCTGATGTGGTATTTCTTCCGACGGGGATGGAGACTAAATTAAGAAGGTCCATGTGACTTTCCCTCTCGTAAGCAAAACAGGGGCTTGTTTGTGCCAAAAAGGAGGTGGGGGTGCATGGGGGAGGTAGCGAAGGAGGGGAAAGCCGAGACTGCAAGAGAAAATGAGCCCTCGGTGACTCGTGCTTGGAGGGGGGCAAGAGAAGACATGATGGGGGGGGCATTGAGATGGTCCCAGAAGCAAGGCGGAAAGAGTCTTGTCTGTTTCGTGTCCCATCAGGCCAGGAAAGAAATTGGAGGAGCCTTCAGCGACATATGCAACGTTCCAGGTCCGATCCTCATACCTCTACAGGAAATAAGAATGATCATGTGCTGTCAAGTTAATTCTGATTTAGGACAACATTTTTTCATTTTTTCCAGGGTTCTCTAGGTAGGGAATATTCAGAAGTGGTTTCCCCTTCATTTCTTCTGGGACTCCTGTGCAGCTTGCCCAAGGCTACCCAGGTTGGCTCTTCTCCCAGGAGGCGCAAGGAGACAATCGAACTCCCAACCTCTGGCTCCTCAGCCAGATCCTTAAAGCACTGAGCGAATGGGTTGGGAAAGTTGGGTGGACCCTCCTGAGCCCTGGAGAGCATGTCTTCTTGGTCATTGTAGACCAAGGTGGACATTTGGGTGGGCCTGTGGTGGTGGTGGGGAGGCAGTTACAGCCCAGACTTTACCTTGGGTGTCAAGTCTGCTCCAACAAGTGAGTGTTTGTGAACCTTCCGTGACCTCAAACCCACACGGATGAAGGCAAGGAGCTCACAGTCAAGAGGAATGGTCCACTTGAGAACTGAATGTATACAGGTTGCATCTGAAAAGATTAGCGACACGGGGTGGGCAGCTAAGATGGTGTGACTTAGTGGTTAGAGCGTTTGGGCTTTGAGAAATCCAGGATGGCATCACTAGCGAGCTATGCAACTCCCTCGGTCACCTTAGACCAGTCACTTTCTCAGTCTAGTCTACCTTACAAGGTTGTTCTGTGCATAAAGTGGGAAAGGGAGACCCATAATCTTGACCTCATTGAATAATGAGGGTGAAGTGAGATTCAGAAGGAATCTTGAAAGCCACCTCCAGATATCTGATAGCTGCTGGCACGGAAGAAAGAATGAACCGGTTTTCTGCCGCTCCGGAAAAGGAGACCTGAGCCATTGGGTTCAGATTTCAAGAGTAATCCGATTAAACTTTAGGGGAAATGTTTTCACGGTGGAATGGACTTCCTTAAAATAAATAATAACAAGAGGCTGTTCTCCCATGGAGTTTTCCGTAGACGTTTGGATGTCCGTCGCTCGGGGATGCTCTCGAGTAGATGATCCTTGGAGACCCATCTAGCGCCGCAAATCTGTGACGCCACGAGTCTCGTGAAGTCCTCGCAAGATCTCTGCTAACATTTGTGGTCGCTCTGAAGCCCACTTTGCTCCTCCTGCTTCTGAAGATAATATCCTTTGTTCTCTCTCAGCCTTTGCTGAGAGAGGAATCAATTTCTCACCCCCAGTGCAATGAGGACGTTTAAATTTAGAAAACCTGTCCCTCTGCCCTCTGCCCTTTCCGAGTCCTCGTTTCAGCTCGTGGCGTCCGTGGGGGCTTTCGGAGGTGGTCTGGCCCTCGCACGGTGTTGGAGGCTGCAGAGGGAAAGGAAAAGACAGAAAAAAAATTGCATTGTGCATGGCTTGAAATTCCAGCTGCTAGGAACAGCTGATCAAGAATATCTTTCCTCAACCCGGTGTTATACTGGCTGTGGGATTATGGGCTCTTTAATCCAAAGCCTGCTGAAGTTCCTGGATTGGGGAAGACTGGATGAGAACATAAGAGAGAATTCCCTAGCTGCCATATATATTATTTTGCTTTTGGAATTACCTTGTATGAAGAAAGTGTTTGATTCAGAGGGAGGGCAACCAGGATGATCGGGGGACCGGAAACCAAGCCCTAGGAGGACAGTCTGGAAGGACTGAACATGTTTAGCCTTGAGGAAAGAAGACTGAGAGGAGATAGAATGGCACTTTTTCAAATCCTTGAAAGGTAGCCCTACAGAGGAGGGGCAGGATCTGTTCTCCATCATCTCGGAGTGCAGGACACATCGCAGTGGGCTCATGTGACAGGGAGCCAGATTTAGGCTGAATATCAGAAAAAAAATGTCTTCACTGTTAGAGCAGTATGACAACAGAACCCATGACCTCGGGAGGTGGTGATCGCTCCAACACTGGAGGCCTTCAAGAGAAAACTGGACACCCATCTGTCAGATCTGCTTTGATTTGGATTCCTGCCTTGAGCAGGGGGGTTGGATTCGAGGCCCCTTCGCACTCAGTGATTCTGTGCTTTTATGATGTTGCTTGAATCTTAGATGTTAGAACGGCAGAGCTGGAA